>NW_006408626.1:2709956-2800011 GCF_000296735.1 Chrysochloris asiatica
ATGAGAGACAATATAAGATAGAATGAATGTAAAACCAATGTTCTCCCATGTAAACTATCACATAATTCACAATAAAACATTAAAAAAAAAAAAAAAAAAAAGACAGGGAAGAAAGATAAGACCAAAATGGATGTCAGAGAGACTCTGAAATTTCCTTGAGTATAGACAAGTAAAAGCAACTGAAAGAAATGAAGATTAAATGAACTGAACAAAACTTTTCAAAGGGCAGCTTGAGCAAACAAAGTCAAGTATTGTAATTAAATAGAACACAATCCGTTTTTTTCAATCCTAAAAACTGAAGAGAAAATTCAGGGCATGGGTTGCAATACTGAAGGATTCTATAGCCAAACTATTAAATAATTAAGGAAGCATCAAAAGAAGATTGAAGGAATACAACAAATCATTGTACCAGAATAAATTGGTTGATGTTCAATCTTTCAAGAGGTATCATATAATCAAGAAGCAGTAACATTGAAGAAAGAAGTCCAAGCTGCACTGAAGGCACTGCTAAAAACAAGACTCCAGGAATTCAAAGAATACAAATTGAAATCTTTCAATCAACTGATGCAGTGTTATATCCATATTTGTACCCATTCCAAAGAAAGATGACCCGGTGTAATGTGTAAATCATCAAAGTGTCAATAATATCACATATGATAAAATTGCCTTCAAGATAATTAAAAAACGGTTGCAGCAGTATATGGAGCTAGAGATGACAGAAATTCAAGCTGGATTCAGAAGAGGACATGGAATGAAGGTTCTCACTGCTGATGTCAGATGGATGTTGACTGAAAGCAGAGAATACCAGAAAGATGTTTAGTTGTGCTTTATTGGCTATGCAATGACATTTTTCTGGTGGATCATAATAACTATGGATAACATCGCACAGAGTGTGAGTTCCAGAACACTTGTGTTCATGAGGAATTAAGTCATTAGAACTAAGAGGCAGTCATTAGAACAGAACAAGAGGGTACTAAATGGTTTAAAATCAGGAAAGTGTGTGCCAGGGTTGTTTCCTTTCACCACATCTATTCGACTTTTATGCTAAATGAATCATTACAGAAGTTGGGTTATATGAAGAAGAAAGTGGCATTCAGGATTGGTGGAAGATTCATTGACAACCTGCGATATGCAGATGATACAAACTTGCTTGCTGGAATAAAAGAGGACTTAAAATACTTATTGATGAAGATCGAAGAGTACAGTTTTCAGTATGGACTGTACCTTAATGTAAAGAAAATAAAAATCCCCACAATGGGACTGGTAAATAGCATCATGAAAAGATTTAAGTTGTTAAAGACTTCATTTTGCTTGGATTCACACTCACTGCTCATGGAAGCAGCAAGCAAAAAAATCAAACAACATATGGCATTGGGCAAATCTTCTGCAAAAAACCTCTGTAAAGTGTTAAAGAGTATAGATGTCAGTGCAAGAACTAAGGTGTGTCAGACCAAAGCCATGATGTTTTCAATTGCCTCATATACATGTAAAAGTTGGACAATAAATAAGAAAGCCAGTAAAATAATAAATACATTTAAATGATGGTGTTGGCAAAGAATATTGGAATTATTATGGATTGCCTGAAAAACAAACAAATCTGTGTTGGATGAAGTAAAGCCAGAATGCTCCTGAGAAGTCAAGATGATGAGACTTCCTGTCTCATTCTTTGGACATGGTGTCAGGAGTGATCAGTCCCTGGAGAAGGACATCATGCTTGGTAAAGTGGAGAGTAAGTGGAAAAACTGGAAGACCTTCAGTGAGATGAACTGACACTACGGCAGCAACAATGCACTTAATTATAGCAACAATTATGACTGTGGGTCAGGACCAGGTAGTGTTTCGTTCTGCTGTGCACAGGGTAACTATGAGTCAGAATTTACTCGGGGGCACCTAACCACACACCACCAATAACAGATGCTGAAAAGAGACAAGGACATTTCTCTAGAGCTGACAAAAAGAGAGAAAGCCTTCCCCTTGCTAACATTCTGAATTTGGACTTCTAACCCCCTTAAATATGAGAGAATAAATTTCTGTTTGCTAAAGGCAAACTTGATGTTATTTCTGTTATTGTATCATTAGATAACTAAGCCACTGAATAATCCAACATTAGCGCTCAGAGACAGCATGGCCTGGTAACATTTTGACCATGGATTTCTAGCCTCCAAACCTGAACGAAAATAAACTTCTATTGTTTTATATCATCCAGTTTATAGTAGTTTGTTAAGCAGCCTTAGGACTCTAACACAACCATGTATCCCTTTTGCCTTCTGTGCCTATTATAACCTTACTCATCCTTTCAGATCCATCTCAAATACTACTTATTCTATGATGTTTTTCCTAATTGTCCAAGTGCTGCTCTCTTTTTAACTTTTCATGCCCTATAATTCTTCAAGCCCAAGAGACATAAGATACGTCTCTTATGACATATCACATATTCTGTGTTGTATTATAGGTATTTAATATCTGTGTCATCACGCCTCTTAGTCCTAAGTCTCTGGGAACCATGGATTGTCTCTTAGTCATCTTTGAATCTTGTACAGACTTTAGCACAATGTGTCCTACACAGTGAGGACTCAACCAGCACTTACTGAATTACAATAGTGTTCTCATGACTAATTTCCACCCCCTAGGCCTGCACTAGAATTCATGTTTTAATGTTCCTAGTTATTACCTTCCCCACTTCCACACTCATTTTCTTCTTCCCTCCCCTCTTTTTTCTTATTGAAGGTTAATTATTTCCATTGACAAAATCTGCTGCACTACACTTCACTCAGTCACTTCTGTTAAAGTGTGAGCTATTTTAGGAATGCTAAAAGGTAGCAGCTGCTATTTATAAAACAAGAAGCAGTCTGAAGTCCCCTGTGGGTCACGTGCTCATCCATCTTCATTTCTATCTGAAAGCGGTGTTTCCTACGAGCCTGTGTGATTTCTTTTTCTCCTGTCATAACACCCACCACCCTTTTCACCATATCTTTCTGTGAGGAATTCAATTTTATTTTTTGCTTGGCTTAAAATTTCCATCTGTTGTGGATTCCTCCCTTACCACTCCTCTCTCCACATAAAAGTAGAGGAGAGAGAATAACCCACTAGCCCACGTAAGTATCATTTTATGAATTGGAGCTCTTGAAATGAGCACTTCACTACTGAAGGAAGAATGAACCTTCTGCCCCTGTGATTTGATAATGGAAATGTTTCATTTTATAAAATATTAAGCATTTTAAAAAATTATTTCTTGTATACAGTAATACATAAATCATTCAGTGTCATAATCACTTGCAATTGGTGAACAGAAGATATGGGCATTTGCAGTAAGTTACTAAAAGTAATAATAGCTTTATTTTTAGTGATGATGAATTGAATTAAATTTGGATTAGCTCATAAGTATGAAGTGTCTACACACATACACTAGGAATTATGAGTCAGACACACACACTGTAGCAATATTATTGGATCAATGCACAGATTCATTACTTTATGACCTTGTGAGTAATGACATTACTTTAGGACATTAAAATGCTTCCAAATTCCAGTTCTCTCTCCCTTCCATCTAATTTCACTTCTGCCAGAGTTATTATAATCCTGCGTGTCTCTTCCTTAAAAATCTCTGCAGCTTCTGCATTATGTTACAGCATGAGATTCAAACTCCTTTGTTGTTGTTAAGTACCACTGAGTAGGTTCTGACTCACAGTGATCCTGTATAGCGTTTCTGAGGTTCTTTGTCTTTGCAGAAGCAGATAGCTTCATTTTTCTCCCATGGAGTGGCTGGGGGTGGGGGTAGGAGGCCTCAGTCTGGGGTTTATCCTACAGAACTACTGTGATCCCTTCAAATTCCTTAGTGTGGCAGAAAAGGCCCTTATACTCCACTCATAGTTCTTTCTAGACCTCATCTCTGCTCTAGTATTCAGTATACAATATTCCAGCCACAACAAAACTTCTTCTTCTTCTTTGAAGCACCATGTACCCTTCCATGCATACGGCCCTCTGAACAAGCACTTCCCATTTCATGGAAGGCTCTGTTTGCTCTCACGCCCCATTCCTGCTTTATACATTTCATTATTATGACTTAGATTGAATTATTGTTGTTAAGTGCCTTTGAGTCAGTTCCAACTCATAGGAACCCTATATAGGGTTTCTGAAGAGCAGCTGGTGAATTTGAACCACTGATCTTGTGGACCCTGCAGTCCAGTGCATTATCCCACAGTGCCACATTATGTCCCCTCAAAATATGCATCTACATGGCAGGGTCATGATTTTCAGTGCTTTGACAGTTATGCAATGATATAATGTGGCAGTTCTGTGATGATTACCTAGAATGTGATCTTATGTTATAAACCAATAAGAGGATTAAAGGTAGGCCAAAATAATCTTAATCTCATCACAACCCTGATCCAATGTAAAGGAGCATGATATACAACATCTTTTATCTTACAAAGTTAATAGGAGAGAGAAGTGAGCAGAGAAGGGGTAATCTAGTGGAACAAAGAAATAAGAGCTAAGGACCTAGCACTGTGAAACTCCTAGATTCAGGAGAAGACAGATGCCAAGACACAGGGAGAGCTTGAAGGAATACTAGGCCTATAGATGATGAAAGGAGACAGGGCCTTTCCTCAGAGCTGACATAAAAAGAAAGACTTTTTCTAACCCAGCACTCTGAATTTCGGTTTCTAGTCTCCTAAATTGTGTGAGAATAAAGTTCTATTTGTTAAAGCATCCACTTGTCGTTATTTCTGTTATAGCACGACTAGATAACTAAGACAGAATCTTGTACCAGGAGTAGGGTTCTGCTTTAACAGACATCTAAAACGTGGGAGTGGTTTTGGAACTGGATAATAAAAAGAGGCTGAAAGAGTACTAAGATGCTTAGCATTAAAAGCCAAAATTGTCTTAGAGAGACTGTGGAATTATAGATTCCAAGGGCAATTCTCATTGAGGGCTTAGAAGGAAGTGATGAGAGCTGTAACACCACAGACGTCACAGACCGTGAGAAACAGAGAAATGGCACCAGCAGAACTAGGAGACCAATACAAGATGGCATGAGAGAACTGAGCTCTTTTGTGCAGGAGGCTTCCTGGTGGAGTAGGGTACCTATAAGTACTTGTTGGAGGAGTTAGCCTCTAAGAAACTAGATAACGTTCTATGAAATAATCTAGCAGATGGCTGACACAATGCCAGGGCTCAGTAAATAAATGTTTCATGAATGAATAGACTAATAGAGTTTGCACATTCAATTTTAATTTTATGAATGAGTTGTTTTCTACTTATTGGTAAGTTTAACGCAGCATGATTGAACCAATTGTTTACTGTATAATATTGCTTATGTGAAAAAACTGTTGTTATTACTAGGTGCCATTAAGTTGACTCTGACTTATATCAACCCTATTCACAACAGAATGAAACATTGCCCAGTTCTGTACCATCCTCAAAATAAAATCCTGCTATTGGCTAGTGGATTCTGACTGCAAGACAAAGCAGAACTGCCCCACAGTTTCCGAAGTTGTGGATCTTTACTGCCTTAGCTTTCTCACACAGAAGCAGGTGGATTTGATCTGCTGACCTTTCAGTTAGTGGATCAACACTTAACCCACTGCAACAATATGGTTCTTGATCTCCATAATGGTATGTTTGAGTCTGTTGTTGCAGCCACAGTGTCAGTCCATCTTGTTGAGGGTCTTCTCGTGCTAATCCTTTGCTTAACCTGGGACCAGTCCCTCTTGACACCAGGTACTAAGTGAGTGAGTAGTCTTGCCATCCTCACTTCTAAGGACTCATTGCAACTCTCTGCACAACAGAACAAAAGACTGCCCACTCCTGTGCCGTCCTCACAATTGCTGTTATATTAGAATCCACTGTGGTGGCCATTGTGATTGTGTCAGTCCATCTCGTTGGGGGTCTTCCTGTTTTCCTCTGACCCTCTACATAATGTACTTTGTTGCTGTTATGTGCGGTGGAGTCGGTTCCGACTCATAGCGACCCTGTACAGGGTTTCCGAGGATGTAAATCTTTATGGGAGCAGAAAAGCCTCATTTTTCCTCCCGTGGAACAGCTGGTAGTTTTGAACTGCTGACCTTGAGGTTTGCAGCCCAATTCGTAACCACTACACTACCAGAGCTCCTTACATAATGTACTTACATACGTACACAATACATACATTCCCCTTAAAAGCTTCTGGAAGCAAGAGGAGACCCTTCTTCTTCAATAATCCTAGCTATAACTTTTCCCTTGGAGAAGGATGTTCTATTAATATGGAGAAGCAGAAATCCTGGGGTTGGGGAAGGAATGGAAGATATTTAGGAGTGAGACTTCGGGTGCGGAGGTCTGGAATGATTCTAATGGAGGTGGTGAGGAAGACAGCCGTGGAAGAGAAGTGTCTGTTCATAGGAACTCCTTTCAGGTAGCCGTTAAATCTTGTCTTAGTATTGTTCATGGTGGACTTTTAGCAACTTGTTTTTTATATTAAATGACAGATTCCATTTAGAAATAAGGGAAAATTGTGATTATGTCCTTTGTAAATGTGTCCTCCTAGTCTTATTTCAGATGTGAGTTTTATTAGCATTTTGTTTACTGCTCATTTAGCTATTTGTTGAAAATAATGACTAGATGCAAGTATTGAGGTTTTCCATTGTGCATTGAAGTCCTGGTGTGATACTGCAGGTTAATAAGCTGGACGGCAGACCTCAAGGTCAGCGGTTCAAGCTTGCCAGCCACTTCCTTGGAAACCCTATGCAGGGTAATGATTAAGTTAGAATCAACTCAATGACACCTAACAACAGTAAAAAACAATTGTGTATTCTGCAGCGCAATATGATCTTTGGGTAGATTTTTTCAGTTAATATTTGCTGTTGTTGTTGTTAGGTGCCATTGAGTCAGTACACACTCATAGCCAACCTATGCACAAACAGAACGAAACATTGTCCTGGGCCAACCTCACAATTCTTGCCACACTAGAGCCCACTGATGCTGCAGCTTTGCCAATCCATCTCTCCGGGGGTCTTCCTCTGTTAATATTGGTGGTGGTGGTGGTTATGTGCTGTGGAGTTGGTTCTGACTCATAGCAACCCTGTACAGGGTTTCCTAAACTGTAAATCTTTATGGGAGCAGGCAGCCTCAGCTTTCTTCCACAGAACAGCTGGTAGTTTTGAACTGCTGACCTTGCGGTTTGCATCCCGATTATTAACTCCTTCAGCTAATATTAAATCCACCTAATTCTATTACCATGCAGACCACATTTGTTCACAAAGATGTTTGCTCATGTGTTTTGTTTTGTTTTAACCTATGCTTTTCATGCAATTTTTACTTATGTGTTTATCACCAACTTAATTCTTAAAGCAGGGTTTCAGGTGGTTCCTAAAGGATAGGCCAAGTACATCTATACATTGTTTTACCTGTCTCTTTCATGATCCACAGAGTGTTGGTCTGTCTTGTTTTACTTGTTCTCAGCCACCATCCTGGCTCCAGATGATTGACATGCTCTATGGGTTCACAAACAATGTTTTAAAGTAGCTTTCTATTCCACTGATATGAGGTTTCCTGATCCTCAACTTCACCATGATACATAAACCTTTATGATAAAGTTCCACACTGGATAGGCAAAGTAGAGTTCAAATGTAGAAGACTACAAAACTGCTCCAAATGGTCAGTAAGGAGCAATATCAACATTAGTTGGAATCATAATAGAAAGACTTACTGTAAAATTCTATCCTAGAACAATATGGTTGGAAAAATGTTAGGAAAAGCTTTGAGATTCGAAACAAATGATTTATGTGGCCTCAGTCTCCGCATTGATTACGCTCCTAGTGGTTACGAATCAGGCTGCTAATATCATGGCCAGCAGTTCGAAACCACCAGCTGTTGCACAAGAGAAAGATGGCTTTCTGCTCCCATAAAGATTTACAGTCTCGGAAACCCTGTACAGGGTCACTATGAGTCGGAACCGACTCCACGGCACATAACAACAAAGACAACAACATTATGTCACAAATTTACTTGTTCATACATTTATTTGTACCTGTTTGGTAAGGTGGAGGGTCAGAGTAAAAAAGGAAGACCCCAAATGGGATGGATTGTCCAAGTGGCAGCATCCATGGACTCAAGCGTGGCAACAGTAGTGAGGTTGGCCCAGTGTTTCATTCTGCTGTGCATAAGGTCGCCATGGGTCTGTACCAACTGGATGGCACCTAACTACAACAACAACTTATGCTGGAAGATAGGCTTTGATGGCAAGAACTTTGCCTATCTTCTTTGTTGTTCTATTTCTTGTCATCAGATCAATTATTAAATAAGTCACATTGTTGATTCCCTGGGGCTAAAATTGCTCATACGTCAAAGCCATTGAGAGAATCTGGTGTGACTCTATGAGATAAGCACTAGACTGCAAACAGCATGGTCAGCAGTTCAAACCCACCAGCCACTCCTTGGAAATCCTATATGGGGTCATTATGAATTGGAACCTACTGGATAGCACTTAACAACAACAAAAAACAAGATGTAAGGGCAATTTGTAAACCATAGAGTGGCTTTATAAAGATAAGTTAATAGTTATAAATATTATATTAAATATAAATATTATAACCATTATAAATATATGTGGTTTTGAATGACAGAAAACAAGAAAAGAAGGGATTATATCATAAAGAACCTTAACGTCACATAAAAAGTTCAGATTTGATGGAGAACAAATAAAATCTTTAAGGGATTTGGTTCATTAGCAGAGTTGCCAAATGAGCATTTTTTACCAATGTGGAATTTGCTTACAGAAATCTAAAATAAAATGCCTATATTAGGAAACACAAATTGCTGAATTTGTGGGTAGAACATTGGTCCATGAACTTCACTTCCCCTGTTAATAAACTCTTTGAATGTGTGACTTCCCTCTTGGAGAATGAATCCTTTCTATAAGAAATACCCTTTGGTGAAACCTTAAAGGTCACTGAGAATTCCTTGAAGCTCTTTGTTTAAATAATCACATGAAAAGATCCTTCTTAATCTCCTTTGTCAGCAAACAAATGCCACAAAAGCAGAATGAATTTTACACCTTTTGGGAGACCATTAATTTACTTTCCAAGTAATGAACACTCTCAGAGCAAGGTCACAGTTCCATTTTATATCAAACAACTATCCTTCTCATGTATGATACATGAAGCATATTTGGCTCAGGGCAAAATGTTTTATTAAAATTATTTCCTTTGTTCTTTTGTGTAGGTTGTCCTTTGTGACAAGAAAGATTGTCTGCATGACATATCTCTTTAGGACACACATTGTATAATTATATTAATGTAGCTTCATCTAATACTACACTAATTTTCTTCTATTATTTTCTCTATAAACGTCACTATTGTTTACATGGCAATTGCAATTTCTCTGTCTCTCTTCCCTTTTTAAACTGTGGCAGATTTATAGAAAGGACTGTAGAGGAAATAAATCTCCAGGTACAAGAAGGCCTTTCTCAATTCTCTGGGTACAAGGGATCCCTAATAGTTACAGAGCTAACAGGCCAGACTTCATTCTCATGTTCTGCATCTTCACTACCATGATTCATTATTCAACCACTTGATTAAAAGGAAAAATTGGAGGGGACTTTGAAAAGTTCCTGGTCAAATTCTATTATCTTGTAATTCCATTTTCCTGGAACTTTTTGAAGGTCCCTTATACATTTGAGGAGCTCTGGTAGCATAGTGGTTACCAATTGGGCTGCTGACCTCAAGGTCAACAGCTCGAAACTACTAGCTGTTCCACAGGAGAAATTTACAGCCTCAGAAACTCTCTACAGGGTCGCTATGAATCGGAATTGACTTCACGGCACATCACCACCACCACCATACGTTTGAGTCAGAACTGGCTTGATAGCACTTAACATCAACAACATATATTCTGTAGTAAAAACGAGTGCGTAATAACAATGTTTAATTCAGAGCCACCCTTTCCAGTGCTATTACTTGGATTTTACAGTCTTTCATCAAAAATAAGGAGCCCTAGTGCCACAGTAGTTAAGTGCTGTGATCCCACTAGCAGTTGTGCAGGAGAAAGAATATAGCCTTGGAAACCCCATGGGGCGGTTCTTTTCAGTTCTATAGGATTATTCTGAGTAGAAATTGAGGCATCGGCAATGGCGTTCATACCTTGACTACTATAAAAGGCATGGAGCTCTGGTAGCGTAGTGGTTCAGAATTGGGTTGCTAACCTCAAGGTTGGCAGTTTATTCCGCGGGAGAAAAATGAGGCTTTCTGCTCCCGTAAAGATTTCCAGCCTTGGAAACCCTCTGCAGGGTCACTATGAGTTAGAACCAGCTCCATGGTACTTAACAACAACAACTATAAAAGACATTCGATTGTCTTGGTTGTTTTAGCCTACATTCCCCTAGTTGCCTGAAAGATCAACCTAAAATAAAATCTGAACATGTCTTTCTTTTTCTATTCATATTAAAATTCTTGTTAACTGTTGTTACTGTTGCTGTTTAGTGGACAGTGACTCGTTGTGACCCTATATATAACAGTGAAATGTTGGCCAAGCCTAAGTCACCTTCACTATCATTGGTATGCTTGAGTCTGTTCTTGTGGCCTCCACAACTATATCAGATAATATTCTGGTGTTGCATTATTTTCCAGTGGCACTGTGGGTTAATGCACTGGGCTGCACAGTCTGTTTGAATGGCAAGGTTGGTGGCTCAAGTTCACCAGTCATTCCTAAAAACCCAATACAGGGTCACCATGAGTCAGAATCCACTTGCCGACACTTAACAACAACAAACAACAACAACTATATCAGATTGTATTCTAC
This sequence comes from Chrysochloris asiatica, assembly GCF_000296735.1. NCBI lineage: Eukaryota > Metazoa > Chordata > Mammalia > Afrosoricida > Chrysochloridae > Chrysochloris > Chrysochloris asiatica. Next base: position 2,720,730 of record NW_006408626.1, read on the forward strand.
TATAATTCTTAAGGTTATTTTTCAGAGGTAGACCAGATTTTTCTTTCTAGTCTTAAATTGAAGCTAAGCTGAAACCTATCCACCATGGTATTTGCTGGTACTCTAATAATTTGCATGCTGCTATAAATTATATTGGTGGCATAGTTTATAGTATCATGCAAGACCCTACAGTAACTCTGACAGATAGATGGTGGCTAACTCCTCGGTATGGCATATCGAGCTCTCCATAACCTGGGTCCACACTAGTTTTCCAGCCTTGATTCTTTGACCCCTGTAGGCACTCACAGGGTCAGCCCCTCCAAGATCCTGAGAGTCCTATTACACCACAGGAATGGGAAGGAACATCTCTGTCCAGTACACCTCACCAGGAGACTGATGTAAAAGCTGAGAAGTGACAAATATGAAGACATTAAAAGTAATCAAGGCATCACCTTGAATATCTCTGATTTTCTTTTCCCTTCCCTATTGTGACCAAATGAAAATTTCTGAAACCCAACCATACTTATTTGTTTTTGTCAGGGCTTCAAACCAGTTCATTCTGGTTCTACTCCCTGCTGAGAATTTGAAGTTCTATTCTAGATATTAGGGTAAGTCAAAAAGTATTGCTACTAGGGTTGTAGTTCTTACATTCATGGAGTTATTCCAAACAAGATGTGTTTAAAAACGTGCCTCTGTGGTTAGTGGATGGCTTCAGACAACCTCTCTTAATAATACACCTGACTTAGGGTGCCTTCAAACAAGTAGTAAGAAGCAAAATTAGACTATAAACCGGGACTGTCTGATTCAAAACTTATGCTGTATTTGATCTCCAGGCTCTCTTGCTTCAGGCAAGAGGGAAAGGCTGCAACTTGGTAGTGAAAATAGTATCTAGGGGCTCATTCAAGGCATGATGAGAATCCCAGTTTATCATCGGACTATTAACCCTAAATTTCATTTACTGATGAGAAGTCTCCTAAAAACACAGCCATACTTCTCATGATTAGGTAGGGAATGTGTGAGATTTAGACAAGAGGTGGGGTTATAATAACAGTAATGATAACTATCATATAAATAGCTACTATTATAAAGTATTATGATGGGCCATGTGCTTTATATACATTATCTCATTTAACTAAAATAACTTCCTATGAAATAAGTATTATTCCTCTCATCTTTCTCACAAAACCCATGTAGTCTTCATTACTAATTAGAATATGTAGATAAGACTTACAGAGCTGAGGGCTTGGCAAACTCTGCTGACACATTTTTGCTCTGATATGAGCACTAGCTAATGTTCAGACAAAGCATGTTATCTTCCAAGTTTCTGTTTCTTTAGATATAAACAGAGGGAGTTGCACCAGATAATATCTCAAGGGTCTTTCAGTTCTAACATTTACAGATTTTATAACATTGACATCAAAGTTGACTAATACTTCTATTTGGAGAAATTTGTCTTTTTATTTTAAAAAAAAATGTAATTCCAAGGAATATTTTGAGGGCTTTACTTTTAAACGCTCATAACATTCATCCAAACATTTAAAAGTGATAGTCTCCCTGGAATGAGAGAGAGAAGAGGAAGGGCTTGTTGGTCTGAAGTGTGATGAGACCTGGGGTCTCCTGAGCCCATGGACAAGGACATAGCCATGGAGGGCTAGAGCAGAGAGTGAAACATCCAGCTCATATGAAGTGAGGGGAGATGCACAAGAATGTCCAAACTTGAAGATAGTACTCATTTGACTTAGCCTCGATGGCTTGATGATCAGAACTCTCCTAGAGGAAGATTAAAAAAACAAATTTTGATGAAGGAAACAAGTGTAAACTGAGAGGGAAGGAGTCTTCACATCAAGGATCAATCCTAACCCCTCTTTATACAGGGTTGATAGGGATGTGCAACTTAGACATTGGCTACCTAAAATTGGGGGAGCTATAAAAGCATGAAGTGACTGGCTTACAAGTTTTAAAGTGGGAGTTTAAGTGGTACAATAGTAAATAATTATTATCAGGATCAGAAATGTAAAGGTAGATGTTTTGTAACAAAAGGATGGGATTGGTTGATTTTGCAGCCCAGGAACGGAGGTCCCTGGGACCATCAAGTGAGAAGAGCGGAGTGTAGGACTCTACCCAGAGAAGCAGTGATGCCAGAAATGGAGGCAGAGATGATGACGTGGAGAGATGGAGCTGCTGAGGACTCTGGACTCAGGGAGGGAGAGGGGCTGTGTGCTGACATCTGGGGAGCAGACTTGCAGGGTATACCCTTTGGTTGTTTGATGATGCATGGAGGGGATTGTAATCATTGCAAAGAAATACGATAGGATGAATGTAAAGCTGGTGTTCTCCCATGTAAACTATCACTCAATTCACAATAAAACATTAAAAAAAAAAAAAAAAAAGGAGTTTAGTTTCAGAGTGTGTGAGGGAAGGTAGAGTCCCAACTGAATAGTTTTCATCTTGTCTGGTGAAAACAGATGGGGATAAGATTCTTATGATTCAACAGTGAGTAATTGTTATCATGATTAATTGTGACTGTCACAACTGTAAAGGTGGAAGTTTTGTAACAAAAAGGGAATAGTAGTTAATCTTAGAGTCCAGGGAACAGAGGACCCCAGGACCATCAAGGGAGAAGATCACAAGCAGAATGTGGGACCCTATCCAGAGCAGCAGAGACACAAAAGATGGAGGCAGAGATGAGGACATGGAGAAATAGTGCAGCTGAAGACTCTAGACTCATGGAAAGAAAAAGGCTGGGAGCTGTCAGCCAGGAGGCAGGCTTGTAGAATGTGCCCTTTGGTTGTTTAAATTATTATATATTCTTGAGTGTTTATGTGTACATCCCCTGCCCCACAATAAATAAATAAATAAATAAATAAATAAATAAATAAATAAATAAATAAAAACAGAGGAAATAGAAGCAAATGTTGTTGAATGAAGATGCATGGAAGAGGTTGTAATCATTTATATTCATTATATAATAACACATTATATAATAATGCAATGAAACGATGAGTGTAAAACTGATGTTCTCTCATGTAAACTATCACTCAATCACAATAGAAACTTAAAAAAAAAAAAAAAAAAAAAAGCTATGGTCTCCCATGTTTAAACATGGGTAGTTCTTCAAAGATGTTTTTCTGACTAGCAACCTGAGGATGTAAAAAATTCTATATTGAAATCAAAACTCACAATGTTATGCTTCTGTGATATTCACCTGGCAGTTGTCATATTAGATCTAGCCTCCATCTTGGAGACATGCACAGAATTCCAGAGTAACTGCTTCGTGGGTGAGTTGACTGCTATTTGAAATTCTGAATACATCCTTGACCTTTTGGGAAAGCTACTTTAGCAGAAGAGAGGCCAGAGGAAAAGTGCATCTTTTGAGTGCATCCTCACTTTACTACTGGATTTGTGTTGAGGTCCAAGATCAAATAAGCATTTTCCCAAGCAAGTAATTTGTTGTTCTTCATAGTATGATGGAGAGGAAGCTGTGCATCATTTATGTGCACTTGGCAGTGGATGTGGTCTTAGTGAATGTATTCTAGTTTTGGAAGATAACATGCTTTGGAAGTAGCTGTGTGGGCAGTCCTTTGACTTTATTATTTCAAGCATCATTTACTGATGCATAGTATGAGGGTGCTTCAGAAAGTTCATGGAAAAATTCCATTGTCTTGTAATTCCATTTTTCCACACACTTTTGGAAGCCCCATCATTGTAGTTCTATAGGATCTGTACTGGACTGGGAACCACAAGGTTGGTGGTTCAAGCTCACCAGCTGCTCCTCAGAAACCCTGTACAGGGTCGCTATGAGTCGGAACTGACTCGATGGCACTTAACAACAACAACAACATAGAAGACTTGGATGAAATAAAGCATGGCCTTCTTGGCTTTCTGCCCATTGAATGGCAGGCATTACATCTAGATGAGGAAGTGACAAGCTGTATATCCTATAATCAGCAAGGAAATGTAACTTTAAAGCCAACATGGAAGAACATTTTCCAGCTGTCTTAGGTGAGAGGGAATAGAAAGTAAAGGAAGAGAAGGATCAGTGTGGGCGCTAGAAAGACTTCATATTATAGATACAGATATTTGTTGTTATGTGCCATCAAGTTGATTCCCACCCATAGCGACCCTGTATAAGGTTTCCAAGGAGCAGCTGGTGAGCTTGAACCACTGAACTCACAGTTCAAACAGCTTTGCAGTCTGACGCATCCGCCCACAGTGCCACACCAGGACACACAGATGTATAGATAACTCACCTGGGGATCTTGTTCAACTATATTCAGTACATCTGGTGTGGAAATGCAAAATTTCAGCAGGAGGTCAAACCAGATTGAACCGGTTTGAAGCCCTGATTGGAACCATAATCTCTATATTAGGGTGTGATTGATTTTTGATTGATTATGTGCTGTGGAGTTGGTTCTGACTTACAGCAACCCTGTACAAGGTTTCCGAGGCTGTAAATCTTTAGAGGAGCAGAAAGCCTCATCTTTCTCCTGCGGAAGAGCTGGTAGTTTCGAACTGCTGACTGTGACGTTAGCAGCCCAACTCTAACCATCACGCTACCAGAGCTCCTTACACTAGGAATGGAGAGTCTCTTTTCTGCCAAAATTTATACCACCATTCACGGGCCATACAAAATCATCAACTTAAAAATTAGCCTGCTATATTGGGTCAAACATTTAATTAATTCACGCCTAATAAGGAGTTCTGGTAGCGTAGTAGTAGTTACGAATCGGGCTGCGAACCGCAAGGTCAGCAGTTCGAAACTATAAGCTGCTCCGCGGGAGAAAGATAAGGCTTTCTGCTCCCGTAAAGATTTACAGCCTCAGAAACCCTGTGCAGCTTCGCTATGGGTCGGAACCGACTCGGCACTTAACAACAACAATGTTATGGCTAAGGAGCTCTGGAAGTGTACTGGTTACGAATTGGGCTGTTAACCTTTGGGCCAGCAGTTTGAAACTACCAGCTATTCTGTGGGAGAAAGATGAAGCTTTCTGCTCCCTTAAAGATTTCAGCCTCAGAAACGCTATACAGGGTCGCTATGAGCTGGAACCAACATCATGGCACATAACCACCACCACCAATGTAATGGCTGGAGTTCTGGTTTGGCACTGTGTGTTAATGCTCTGGACTGCCACCACATGGTCGATGGTTCAAGCTCACCAGCCACTCTTCAGAAACCATATACAGGGTCATTATGGGTTGCAACCGATTCAATGGCACTTAAAAACAACAACAACAACAACAATGTGATGACTGGAACTGTTGTTGCCTTGGTAGGGCCAGACCAAATGACTTTGCTCTATACCTATGAGAGGAATTCTTGTGGTGCTGTGGGTTAATGCACTGGACTGCAAAGTCACTTTGGATCACAAGGTTGGCGGGTCAAGCTTACCAAGTGCTCCTCAGAAACCCTATACAGGGTTGCCATGGGTCAGAATTAACTCAACAGCACTTCAAAACAACAGCATACCTATGAATAATAAATGCTGATATTGTAGTGGGTTACAAGTGGGACTACAAACCACTAAGTTAGCAGTTCAAATCTACTAGCTGCTTCATGAGGGAAAGATTAGGTTTTTGGATTTAAAATCCTAAAGGAGCTCTGGTAGCGTAGTGGTTATGAGTCAGGCTGCCAACCTGACAGTTGGCAGTTCGAAACTACCAGCTGTTCCGTGAGAGAAAGATGAGGTTTCTGCTCCCATAAAGATTTACAGCCTCGAAAACCCTGTACAGGGTCACTATGAGTTGGAACCGACTCCATGGCATATAACAACAACAACCGGGTCACTATGAGTCTAAACTGACTCCACAGCACACAACCATCACCACCACCAGCACCATACCTATGGATGCAATGTAATCACATCCCATAATGCAAGCTAATGTGATGTTATGGAAGTTCTACCAGTATAGGTATGTTATAAATGTAATCATTTCTGAGTTATAAAGAGAGGAGACAGACAAAGAGGTAAACAAGCACAAACAGGGAAATCTAGATGCCACATGAATATTGCCAATGAACCAAGGAATGGTCTTCCCTAGAAGAACAAAAGATCTTCTCCTAGAGTTGACAGAGAGCTCCTTCCCCTAGAGCTGGTGCCTCGAATTCAGACTTCCAGCCCTATGAAACTATGAGAAAATAACATTTTTTTTCCTCTAAAACCACTCACTTGTGATATTTTGTTACAGTGGCACTAGCAAACAAAGACAATGACTTTTCACTATCTTACAGTTAACATTTGAACACTAGTTAAAAGGAATGAAAGCCTAATAAGGACTTGTAATTTTACCTTAATTAAATCATGAGTGTCCATTTATCTTTTAGGAACACATGGCTGTGACATAAAATATTCAGGACTTAAAATACTTACTTGACCAACTATTTGTTATAATGAGGAAAACCTATTTCTTATAATGTACACCTTGGAAGTTTGAGAAATGGGCTGAGAAAATGGCATCTTTTCAAAACGATCTTAAGTTTGTTGCTGTTAAGTACTGTCAAGTCAGTTCCAATTCATAGCAACACTGTACAGGGTTTCCAAGGAATGGCTGATGGGTTTGGACCGCCAGCCTTGTGGTTAACATTACATTGCCACCCAGGATTCCATCTTAAGTTTGGTGGTGGTAGTTGTGTGCCACCAAGTCAGTTCTGACTTTGCAGCAACAGAAAGCCTCATTTTTCTCCTGAGGAGCTACTGGTAGATTTGAACTTCTGATCTTGCAGTTAGCATCCCAGCTCATAATCCACTACACTACAAGGACTCCTTAAGTTTAGGAGATAATAATAGTGTTACCCCTCTCATCTTCTCTTTCGTCTTCTTTTCTTTTCCTTCTTTATCTGTCCTAGACTCTTTATACATTTAAGCATCATGGAATTCTAATGTGATCATTCCAAGGTGGAAGTAATGTGCTGTGTAGCACATTACTTTATATAACTCTTCTATCCATTGTCTGTGTAACTCCCATTAAACAATCTTTTTCCTTGATAGACCTGGCTAAGAGAAGGTGGGAGTAGAAGCTGATAGCATTATATGGTTCCATGGAGTGATTATTAACAGGGTTAATTGTGAAAACTCGTAACTCTAATATGGGTGTAAAATGAGCCATCTCAGAAGTAGAACAGGAGATCTTGCTACCATTAAGGAAGAAGAGGCAGAAGTAGAGCACAACCTTTGGATCCAGAGATCCTTGGGCATTGAACCTCCTCAACCCAGCGACAGAAAGCTGTGACACCGGAGAAGTGGTAGAGGAGTGGCAACAACAGAACCAAGAACCAGAGCACCAGTCAGAGTGGTGGGCTTCCCAGCCCATGAAGCATGTAAAATTGAGTGCCTTTGGGCAGGAGGTTCATTAGTGGAGTAGGGTGCCTCAAGGCACTTAATTGGAGAGGTAGGTTTGTTGATCAACTGTGTTGGAACTGAATACCTTCTGACTGAGGCTCAAAGACGAATGAAGTACCCATTGGGCATTCATCAGCAGCGCTAAAAGAGCTGTGTAACACTGCTGGAGTAGGTCAGAGGCCAAGAGACCAGAGAGAGTACTTCCTGTGGGCCTGGCTGGGAAGAGGCTGGAGTGATTGAAACAACTGTTCCCTGAGCATTTATAATTCTGAATTATAACATATTAATTTCCCTAATAAGTCCCTTAACCATGAATAGGCATCTGCTCAGCTGAGTGGGAAGTGGGAGGGACGGTTGGTGGCAGATGGGTAGGAAAAGTAGGAGGCGTATCTAACATCAGTCTCATAAAAATAGGTGATGGGCTGATTTAGAGTTTGACTTTCCTCTTCCCACCTTGTGAAGTTAGAGGAGGTCAGATGCCTCCTCCATGTTCTTTTTTACATAATGGTAAAATAGGGTCAGGCCAAGGTCAGAAACTAGGGAGAGTATAGACGGAAACATTAATTATGAAACAAAAGAATAAGTTAGCACAAGCCAGAGCTGAAATGATAGCTTCTACCCACTGACAGAATGCTTACTGTGGGCAGGCACTATGCTAAATTGTCTTATTTTATAATTGACTCCTGTGAAATATGTGTGATTAATCCCATTATGCAGATTAAAAAAATGAGGCCTAAAAAGATGATATAGAGATAATAGAGGCAGGATTTGTTCTAGATCAGCCCACTTCCATATAGGATAAGCCCTAAGCTGAGAGAGGTAGAGAGCAAAAGACCTTGAATTCATGTTGAAGGGACTGAAAATCAGCAACTAAAGACTAACCTAAAGATATCTTACAATGGGTGATGGGCAATTACGGAGAAAACACTGGGAGCCTGGACAAATGACCCCAGACAGGCCTGGCCTGTTGTGGCAAAGAAATCTTTTTGGAGCAGAGAAGCAGATAAGAAATTCTGTAGACTAGGGTCAGACTAAGGAGCCTTGGTAGCATAATGGGTTACACATCAGGTAGCTAACCACAAGGCCAGCAGTTCAACTCTACCAGCCACTTCTTGGGAAAAAGATGAGGTTTTCTGGTCCCATAAAGATTTACGGCTTTGGAAACCCTATACAGGGTTGCTATGAATTGGAACCACCTTGATAACATGAAGCAGCAGCAGAAGCAGTGGTAGGGTCAGACTTGGTTTGATTATTGCCTCAGTCACTTGCTGTGTGTCCCCAGGCAGTGGCTGCTACCCTGAGAGCCTTGTTTTCAGCATCTGCTGGGTTTTTGTGACAACACTTAGCAGGCAAACAGCAAAAGGCCACTAAAAATTCTGACAGGCATAGCCTACATGGGTTCAAGCCAGTGCCAATTCTTTTTCTTCAACTGTGGCTGCTGCTTGTCTCCTTCACTTCAAGGAAGACAGCATTTTAAATAATTTTGATATATGCTATTTAAACTTCACACATAAGGCTTAGATAGAATGTAGGCTGAGATGAGAACAGCATTGCTTAGATGATTGTGAGACCACACTGTCACCTGTTCTAGTAGACTGATTAGCACATTCCTGACATATCCTATAGTATCATTACTCAAGATGAATTCTCAGGTGACAATTTCCACTTTATAAGAATATCATTTCAATCCAGCATTCATTAGCATTAATGCTTATTAACCTACTGAAGAACTTGCTGTTCTCAAAGAATCATTTTGGGAAATTCCTAGCTTTCATCCTGCTGGAGTTCAGTTGTCAAAAGTATAGTTCTATTTGCATTTTAGTAGACAGTGAAAATACCTCAGAAGAAATTAAATGCACTCTCATTGATATGAATGTAATGTAACTAAGGTCTTCGTCTGAATTCTCTATGTCATGTTTGCGTGTCTACATGTAATCCTGTTTGTATATGTACATATATAGAGATGAGGACATTGTTGCCAATATCAAGAAGGTAAGGATCAGTCTTTGTGGGCTTCCTTTATTAAGAATATGTCAGACCCTTCTGGTTTCATTCCTTTTCTTTGCCCAGTTAAGCGGGAGCTGACAGCTGCTGTGATTCATACTGTTTTCCTTATGAGGAAAGGAAATTCTGATGATAGGTTTTGGAATTCAAGAAGTCTGGGAAGCTCCTGTCCTTTACTAAAATCTCTTTCTGGGGAAAACCTACAGAACCTAATGTGTCTTCTTAGGAAGTGTGGCCCTTCACTTCCTCTGCTGGAAACCCTGCTCTTCAGCCCAGTAAATAATCCACACACAACACACACCATCAACTGCCTCTACAGGGCTCTCTCATGTCCCACGGGCTCTCTCCAGTTTGTTTTTATCTTTTGCTGAGAAACTCTTTAGAAAAGATTCCCTGAAAGAGCTCAAGGGGAAATCAACCAAGAGATGGTCTTTGCTGCTTTTGTAGTTCTTCCTCAGGTACTCTAAAACAGCTCTCTCTCTGTTTCCTAGCAGTGGATCTGAGCTACAGCTCTGATGTTTTATTTTCAATTCTTCTTTCTGCTTCTTGTGGATGAAGCATAGGGATCATTTTGCACCAGCTCTTTGCCTTTTAATTTCTCACCTGTGATATGAAGCTCTCTTACTCTAACTTGCTCGATTTGGATTTGGGCATACTCTATTTGCACAGTTCTTGGCTAGCTTGGATATTACACTTTTGTGGATTAAAATTAATACTGAAGCATACATTATTAGTTTATCCAAGGTTTCCTTTTCCATGGAATGGGGTATTTGAACATAACATTTTTTACTTAGACTGAAATAGAATGAGAGAGATAGTGGAGGAAAAAGAGAGAGTGAGAGAAAGCGAGCAAGCTCACATTTACTGAATGTTGAATTAAGAACATTATATACTTTATCTCATTGAATTCTAGTGACTGCTTTCTGGGATAGGAACCATTATGATCACCGTGTTGCAAATAAGGAAACTGAGGCTTAAAGCACCTGAGAATAAAAAGCAAAGAAGAGGAAGAGCCAAAAATTGTACCTATTCAGGTTTACCCTTTTAAAATACGCTTTACCATCTTTGCACAGTGGTTAAAAAATTCAGCTGTTAGCTAAAAGGGAAGAGGTTCCAACCCACCAGTGTGTCTACTGGAGAAAGATGCTTCCATAAACATTTACATCATTGGAAATCATAGGGGACAGTTCTGTTCACTTCGGTCACTTTGAGTTGGAGTCAACTTAACAGCAGTGGGCTTATATCATCTTTCAACAGGTACAGTAATTAAAACTCTGCATTAACTTTTGCTAATTGAAATACTTGCCTCTATGATTTTCCTCAACAAAGTTAGCAACATTGAAAAATTAGAAAAGAAAGAAAATCACTCATATTTTTTTTGTTCATTCATTGTCAAAAGAATATTTCAAATTATTCAAATTTAAGCTCCAACCACTAAAGCAAGTGATGAAGAAATTGAAGAACTTTACCAACTTCTTCAGTCTGAAATGAATCAAACATGCAATCAAGATGCATTAATAATTACTGGTGATTGGAATGCAAAGGTAGAAAAATATGGGTTCGGTGATAGAAATGATGCTGAAGGTGACATGATAGAATTTTGCAAGAAAAGCAACGTCTTCATTGCAACATGAGAATACACGGGAATCAAACTGACTACATGTGTAGGAAGAGATGATGGAAAAGCTCAGCATCATTAGCCAAAACAATACCAGGGGCAGACTATGGAACAAACCATTGTTTGCTTATATGGAATTTCAGGTTGAAGCTGACAAAAATTGAAACAAATCCACAAGATCCAAAATATGACCTTGAATATGTTGCTGTTGTTAGGTGTCATCAAGTTGGCACTGATGGTCTCAAGCCTGAGACCATTGCTACTGTCACCATGCTAATCCAGTTCATTGAAAGTCTACCTCTTTTTCTCCAACCCTCCACTTTAACAAACATGATATCTTTTTCCAGGGACTGGCCCCTTCCTGATAATAAGTATGAGAGATGAAATCTAACTATCCTGACTTCAAGGAGTACTCTGGCTGTACTTTTTCCAATACACATGTTTACTTGTGCTTTATAGACTATGTAAATAAAGGATTTTAACTATGTAGATCAAGAAAAACTATTGATAACACTGTGAAGAATGGATATTCGAGAACATTTAATTCTGCTCATAAGAAACCTGTACATAGACCAAGAGGCAGTCATTAGAACAGAACAAAGGAATACTGAATGTTTAAAATCAGGAAAGGTGTACTCCAGTGTTGTATTATTTCATCATACTTCACCAGTATGCTGAACAATCAGAGAAGCTGGATTATATGAAGAAGAACATAGCATCAGGATTGGAGGAAGACTCATTAACAACCTGTGATAGGCAGATGCTGTCAACCTTGCAGGATAGAAGAGGGAATGACTTATAATACTGATGAAGATCAAAGACTACAGTCTTCAGTATGAATTGCAACTCAATGTAAATAAAATAAAATCCCTTCCACCTGAACAACTAAATTATATCATGATAAATGGAGAAAAGATTAAAGCTGTCGAAGACTTCAATTTGCTTGGATCAACCATCAACACTTATGGAAGCAGCAGTCCGAAAAATAGAGCAACATATTGCATTGCTGCATAAGACCTCTTGAAAGTGCTCAAGAGCAAAGATATCAGTTTGAGGACTAAGGTGTGCCTGACCCAAGCCATGGTAGTTTCGGTTATCATATATATGCATATAAAATTGGACAAAGAATAGGAAGACCATAGAAGAATTGAAATATTTGCGTTATGGAGAAGAATATTAAAAATAACATAGACTGCCAGAAGAACAAAAAAATCTGTGTTAGAAGTACAACAAAAATGCTCCTTACAAACCAGGATGGTGAAACTTTGTCTCTAATACTTTGGACATGTTATCAGTAGAGACCAATCCCTGAAGAAGGGCATCATGCTTGGTAAAGTGGAGGGTCATTTCAGGCCCAGTTGACTTTACTGGTGCATTTTGCCAAACATTCAGAGGAGTTGAAACTAATTTTATTCAAACTACTCCAAAGCACAGAAAATGATAGAAAACTCACCAAAACATTTTATGAAGTGAGCATACCGGTCATACCAAAACCAGGTAAGGACACCACTAAAAAAAGACAATTATAGTGCAATATCCCACAGAAACATAGATGCAAACATTCTCAACAAAATCCTAGCCAACAGTATTTAGCATATATCTAAAAAAATAATACATCATGATCAAGTGGAATTCATATCAGGGATGCAAAGATGGTTCAATATTAGAAAAACAAGCAACTTAATCCAACATGTTGCTGTTGTTGTTAAGTGCCATCAAGTCTTTTCTGATTCATAGTGACCCTGTATAGGGTTTCTGAGGAGCAGCTGGTGGGTTTGAACTGTGGACCTGGTGGTTAACAGTCCAGTGCTAATTCTATAATAGCACACTAAAAGTCCAACATACAAATTTAAAGAAAGGAAAGGAACCACGTGATCATATCTATTGAAGGCATTTGACAAAATCCAATGCCCACTCTTGATAAAAGCACTCAACTAAATAGGAATTGAAGGGAAATTCCTCAAAATAACTGAGAGCAAATATTACAAAACAACAGCCAACATTACTCTAGATGGAGAGAAATTGAAAGCATTCCTTTTGTGAATAGGAACTAGACAAGGATGCCTTATGTCACCACTCCTATTCAATATTTTGTTGGAAGTATTAGCCAGAGCTATAATGTAAGAAAGGGAAATTAAAGGCATTCAAATTCACAAGGAAGAAGTAAAATTCTCTCTATCTTCAGATGATATGATCCTATACATAGAAAATTCCAAACACTCAGCAAGAAAATTATTGAAGCTCATTGAAAGATTTAAGCAAAATGGCAGGGTATAAACTCAACATAGAAAAATCAGTTGAATTCCTCTATACTAATAAAGACAGCTCTTAAAAGTAAATTAGAAAAACAATGTCATTTACAATAGCCACCAAAAACATGAAATCCTCAGGAATAAATGTTACCAGAGAAACAAAACACCTATAAAAGAAAACTACAAAATACTACTAAAAGAAACCAAAAGAGATTTATAAAAATTAAAGAATATACCAATACTACCCAATGCAATTTATAGACATAATTCAATCCAAATAAAGATTCTGACATCATTCTTTTAAGACATGTAAAACAAAAATGATCACTAACTTTATATGTATATATATTTAGTCAGCTTGAAGACCAAGGTGTGCCTGACAGAAGCCATGGTATTTTCAATAACCTCATATGCATGTGAAAGCTGGACAGTGAATAAGGAAGACCATAGAAGATCTGTTTTGGAAGCAGGGCTGTCAGAGTGCTCCTTGGAGGCCAAGATGGCCAAACTTCATCTCTCATACTTCACACATATTGTCAGGAGGGACCAGTCACTGAAAAAGGATGTCATGTTTGGTAAGGTGTAGGATCAAAGAAAAAGAGGAAGACCCCCAGCGAGATGGATTGGCAAAGTGGCAGCATCAATGGGCTCAAGAGTGGCAACGATAGTGAGGTTGGCCCAGGATCAGGCATAGTTCTGCTGTGCATAAGGTTGCTATGAGTCAGTAACGACTCAATGACACCTAACAACAACTTTATATAGAGCGATAAGAGACCTTGGATAAACAAAGCACTGCTTGAGAAGAATAAAATTGGAAGCCTTTCAGAACTCCCTGATCTCAAAATGTACTACGAAGCCACAGTGGTCAAAACAACCTGGTATTGGTACAACAAAAGATACATAGATCAATGGAAAAGAACTGAGAACTCAGAAGTAAATCCATGCACATACACTCAATTGATCTTTGACAAAGAACCAAAAACATTAAATGGGGAAGAGATAGTCTCTTCAATAAATGATCCTGGCAAAACTGGAAATCCATTTGCAGAAGATTGAAACAAGACTCATCTCACACCATATAAAAAACAAACTCAACATGGATTAAAGACCTAAATTTATAAACTAGAACTATAAAGATCTTTAATGAAAAACTAGGGACAAATTTAGGGGCTCTAATACATGACATAAATGTACTATAAAACATAATAAAAAACACAAAGAGTAGGAGACAAGATAGATGACTGGGATCTCTGGAAAATTAGTAACTTTTGTACTCAAAATATTTCACTGAAAGAGTAAAACGGGAGCCCACAGACTGGGAACTTTTTTTTTCCAAAAATATATCAGAAAAGGGACCAGTACCTAACTTTTATAGAAAACTGCAACACCTGTACAAGGAAAAGACAAGCAATTCAATTATAAAATTAGCAAAGGACATGAACAGACAATTCACCAAGGAAGACCTTCAGGCAGTAAGTACACATATCAAGAAATTTTCACTATCATTAGTCATTAAAGAGATGCAAATCTAAACATCAATGAAATATCATCTCACACAATCGAAAGCCTTTGCATAGTCAATAAAGCATAGGTAAACATCTTTCTGATATTCTCTGCTTTCAGCCAAGATCCACCGGACATCAGCAATGATATCTTCCTTACACCTGGCACCCCTAAATTCAGATTTCTAGTCTCTTAACTGTGAGAAATTTCTGTTTGTTCAAGCTACACACTTGTGGTCTTTATGTAAGATCAGACTAGATAACTAAGACAATAATCAAAACTTTTTTTTTTTTTTATAATACTACTTCAGCTGTGTTCCTTATGTGTTGTTATGAATTGATTTTATTGTCATTCAGTTTAAAATATTTTTCAAGGGTGCAGAAATAAAACTAAAGTTGCAGCTTTGAGGACACAAAGACGAGAAATCGATCTAAGGTAAGACTAATAATAAAAAGAATAGATGAAAATACTTAAAATTCAACATGAAATAAGAGGAATAGTCACAGGCATAAATGAGCTTTTATATAATAAATCTAGTTAGAAATGCCAGCACATTTGAATGGAATGAAATGGATAAACTTCTGAAACTATATAAAATGCTTAATTGATCCATGAAGAAAGAGATTTGGTGGAATCTATGCCCTAAAACCTACAGATTTTATAGATGAGCTGAGCCAAACTTAGAAGCAGCAAAAAACAAAAAAGGAGGAAAAATTGTCTAACCCATTTTGTAAAACCCAAACAAGGTTGAGAAGGAGGCCTGGTGGCACAACTGTTAAGCACTAAGTTGGAATCCACCCTGCAACTCTGTGGGAGAAAGATTTTGTAATCTATACATAAAGATTACAGTTCATCAAGAAAACTCTACATGGCAGTTCTACTCTGTTATATTGCAGGGAAGGGGTCACTATAAGTTATGACTAAATAGCACGCCAAAACAATAGCAATAATACTGGCATACAAGAAAGATAAAACATTACATGTAAAGTGCATTATAAGCTAATTTTACTGATGGCTAAAGATGCAAAAATTGCAATGGAAAATATTAGCTAGCCAAATTGAACACTGTATTTAAAAACATAAAAATTGAGCACTGTTTAATCTTCAGAGTGGTTAATATGAGTCCTAGTGTGGAACTATAGGCTAAGCACTGAACCACAAGATCAGTGGTTCAAATTCACTATGAGTCAGAACTATCTCAACAACTTTAACAATAACAACATATTAATATGGGAATGCAGTGGCTCCATTTCATAAGCACTGGACTGCATAGCCCAAGTCCACAGTTCAAGTCCGCCAGCTGCTCTGTGGGAAAAAGATGAGAATTTCTGCATCCATGAAGATTTAAAGCCTCAGAAACCCTAATCAGGTTGTTATGAGTTGGAATCAACTAGACAGCATTGAACAACAAAAACATATTGATATAGCTTAATACATTAGTGAGTAGAGTAAATTAGTAAAACTGTTTCAATTGTTAGTTTTGTTGAATCCTATAATAACATTTGTTAAAGTTCAGTAGTTATTTATAACATATAAAAAGCTCTTGGTGGTGGTGATGTGGTGGGGAGTTGGTTCTAACGCATAGCAACCCTGTATAGGGTTTCCGAGGTTGTAAATCTTCATGGGAGTGTAAAGCCTCACCTTTCTCCCATGCAAAAACTGGTAGTTTCAAACTGCTAAACTTGAGGTTAGCAGCTCTACTCGAAACCACTATGCTGGCAGAGTTCCTTAAAAATCTCTTAGAAAATCATATATTCATAATTTTATAAAAGCTGCATGACAAAAAGCTACTGCAAACATCATGCTTCAAGGAGATGCTTTAAAATGAGGCACAAGAGAAGGATGGCCATTATAATCTGTTTCAGAAGCCAGCCAAGGAACTCAGGTTGCCTCCAGCATTAAGACAATGCCTCTGCAACGATCAGACACCTGGTCTAAGAGACATACTGTCCAAATTCCAGAGTGCTTCTCCAGCAAGTTTTATTGAGTCCATGAGTCTGAAATTTTGAACAAACTCAAACCTCATCTGAGGGCAAAAAGGTGTTCCCTTATGGAATTCCTGTCCAATAAACAAACAAGCACTGACTCTGCCACATGCTTATATGCATCCGCTTAACATAGTCTCATTAGGAACAGTTTGGGAAAATGGGTGAGACTATTTTGTTATTCTCTCTGTCCACTAGATTAGAATCTCTAAAGATCAACTCCCTGCTTGTCATTTCATTTAATCTAGGGTAACAGAAATTTCAATTTAATTCTTAACCTCATTGATAAATGACACTGGATTTCCCTCCCCTATCAGGATGTTAGGAGCTCTGGTAGTGTAGTGGTTATGAATCGGGCTGTGAACCTTAAGGTCAGCAGTTCGAAACTACCAGCCGATCCACGGGAGAAAGATGGGACTTTCTGCTCCCGTAAAGATTTATAGCCTCGGAAACCCTGTGCAGGGTCGCTATGGGTCGGAACCGATTCAATGGCACTTAACAACAATAACAGGATATTGGTTTGGGTTTATGTTTTAAAGTGAACGTACTACAACTAATTTAGAATTTCAGTGATCACATTGAGAAAATAAGTTTCCATGTGAGTCTTTTGTTTCCCCTGAAACACTTGCTTAATGTTGTGGTATATGCTTAAGGAGACTGTTGTATCTGTTTATTCTGTTTGCTAACACATGGTCTGCTTTTTGCTGACTTTTGTCTGAATTTGCAATTCTGTAGCCCAGGTTTTTCTGACCTAAAGAAAATATGGAAAGTAGTGCTCTATTTTGGTGTTTGATAGGTGTGATATTATTTTCAGTGAGTTCTGGTTACCATGTGCTTGTGAGCACATTAGTGAGGGGGTACCACAGGGGAATCTCAGGCTTTTAACCAAAATTCTGAGTAACCAGATGTACCACTTCACTGTTGCTAACTGTTGCCCTATGACCTTTTGTAGGTATGTTTTGGTGAAATCAACAGATCTTGCAAGAAATTCACAGAGGGAGTTGGTAACATGCTTGACCTGTTCTGCAGAAACTTTGAAACACATTTTGTTACTTGGTAAAGAGGGGGGATGCCACTGCAAAAGCTCAGACAGTAAACATCACCATGAATTCCCTACAAAAGTAGTGACCACCTTTGAGGCAAATGTTGTGAGATTTGATCCAGGAGAGATGATTAATTATTTTTAAATTATTGTTGCTAGGTGCCTTTGATTCAGCTCTGACTCATAGAGATCCCATGAATGATAGCATAAAACCCTGCCTGGTCTCACACCATCCTCGCGATTGTTCTTACACTTAAGCCCATTGCTGTTCCTACTGTGCCAGTCCATCTCTTGGAGGATTTCCTCTTTTTTTCTGACCCTCCACTTTACAAAGCATAATGTCCTTCTCCAGGGACTGGTACCTCCTGATGATATCTCTGAAGTATGAGAGACAAAGTCTGGTCATCCTGGCTTCCTAGGAGCACTCTGGTTGTATTTCTTCCAACAAAGATTTGTTTGTTCTTCTGGCAGTCTATGGTACTTTTAATATACTTCTTCAGTACCATAACTCAAATGTATCACTTCTTCCACAGTCTTCCTTATTCATTGTCCAACTTTCACATGCATATGAGGCTAATTAAAATACCATGGCTTGGGTCTGACGCTTCTTAGTCCTCAAACTGACATCTTTGCTCTTAAACACTTTAAAGAGATCTTGTGCAGCAGATTTGCCTAATGCAATATGCCATTTGATTTCTTGACTGTTGCTTCCATGAGTGTCAAAATGAATGCTTTGGTCCAAGCAAAATGAAGTCTTTGACAACTTTAATCTATCCATTTATCATGATGCTATTTATTGGTCTAGTGGAGAGAGGTGTTTTTTTGTTTTGTTTTTGTTTTTTAACATGTTATTGTTGTTGTTAAGTTCCGTCAAGTTGGTTCCAACTCATAGCATCCCTGTATAGGGCTTCTAAGGAGTAGTCAGTGGGTTTGAACTGCCGACTTTGTGGTTCATAATTCAGTGCTGATCCTATAGTGCCACACCAGGAGTGCAATAGGGAATCTAAGTGAAACTGTTTGAAATTATGTAATAGTGGTTACATAAATAAAACAATTATGTATTAGTTGTTTAGTGTTGTGCTGTTTTGAGAATGTTAAAGTAAATTGTTGTGACATAGACTATCATAAGGAAAAACATAATCAGCGACATTATATGTGGTATTTAAACTGACTTAAGAAACCAAGTTAGTGTGTTATCCTCATCCAAGATGGCTCCCATTTGGACAAAATGTGCTATAGGTCATATACCTAGGAAAGTGATTCTGTCTTGAGAATGTCTGTTTTAATCTTGAGAGTATTCAATATGGGTTTCCTTTTTTCTAAGAGGTTACTCTTCTAAGACTCAGCAGCAAATAAGCTACTTATTGTGACTCTTAATTAGGGAGTCCATTTGAAGAGTTACTATAGAAAAAGCATTGATTTTAATTGGTACGAAAAGGCCTTCAAAAGCAAAAACATTTACAAAAAGATAATCCTGACCTCTAGATGGTATTAGATAGTAGTTCTCTTTCAAGGAACTGTTTTGATTATATGACATGAATATGCTTATGAATTAAGTAGTTTTAATATTATAAAGAATTAATGAAATGGATTCATTTTGACAGGCTTTTATGTTTATAATAATCTTCAAATTAAAAAAATTTCCAAGTAACTTATGTTAGATATTACAGATTTTGTAATATTTAAGGAAAAAGGTGATTCTGAAAGTAAAACTAACTCAAAGGAACAAAAAAATGCTTGGTAAAATACCAGTTGTTGTTGCTACGTGTTGTTGAGTCCATTTTGACTCATAATGACCCTGTATAGGCTTTCTGAGTAGCGGCTGGTGAGTTTGAACTGCCAACCTTGAGGTTCAGGACTTATTGTACAGAGGCACACCAGGACTCCAAAAGGAAAGCTGCTGTTGTTGTTGTTAAGTGCTGTCCAGTGGGTTCTAGACAGAATGAAAGAAATTGATTGTCATTGTCTTTCAAATTACCTACTGCAATTTCAACATATGCAAATTAATTAGGATGACTAGTTCTCATCTATGAATATGAGCCAGAGATAAGGGAGGGACCCAGTTTGAGTTCATATTGTTGTTGTTAAGTGCAGTCAAGTCAGTTCCAACTCATAGACACCCTGCATAGAGTGTCTGAGGAATAGCTGATGAGTTGAATTGCCAACCTTGTGGTTCAAACCAACCTTGAAGTCAAGTGCATTACCCTGTAGCAACACAACACAGGAAAACTACAACAAAATTCATGTCAATTAGATAGAGTGGAGTCCTGATACAGTGTTATAGGATATGCAATTGACATAGGGTCAGTTTAAACCATAAGGTTGATGGTTCAAGCCCACCAGCCAGTCTTTGGAAACTCTATAAATGATCACCATGAGTCAGAATAGACTGGATGGCACTTAACAACAACAAATAAATATAGGAACCCTGGTGGCACTGTGGATTAAGCACTGGGTTGCTAACTGCAAGGTAGGAGATTGAAATCCACTAGCCACTCTGCTCCCTTAAAAATTTATAGTCTCAAAAACCTTAAGGGGCAGTTCTCTGTAGTGTAGAGTTGAATGAACAGATATGGCTTTCAGGTTTTTTTTTTTTTGTGTGTATATGTATTATTATTATTATTTTTAACTATTTAAACTGGATATGCAATAAGAACCACCAGTCATCTATCAGTTTGTCATACTATGGTGGCTTGTGCTGCTGTGATTCTGTAAGCCTTGTTACTGGAATTTTAAATGCCAGCAGGGTCATTTATGGTGGACAGGTTTCAGATAAGATTCCAGAATCAGACAGACTAGGAAGAAGGAGAAACAAACTACTTCAAATATTTAGTCACTAAAAACCTTATGAATAGCAATGGAATACTGTCAGATAGTACCAGAATATTGAATATTGAAACATGATGAAGAACATGAACACTGCCAGATATAGTGCCTGAAGATGACCTCCTCAGTTTGGAAGATACTCCAAATAACACTGAGAAAGAGCTGCCTCCTCAAAGTAGAGTTGACCATGGTGACATAAATGGAATAAAGCATTCAGGAACTTCATTTGCTGATGGAGGATAACTCAAAATGAGAAACAGCTGCAACATCCAGCAATAATCAGAACATGAAATGTACGAAGTATGAATCTAGGAAAATTGGAAATTGTAAAAAATGAAATGGAATGCATAAACATCGATATATCCTACACATTAGTGAGCTTTGAAAGGGACTGGAATTGGCCATTTTGAATCTGACAATTACATGGTTTACAATGCAGGAAATGACAAATTGAACAGGAATGGCATCACACTCATCATCAGAAAGAACATTTCAAGAACTGTCTTGAAGAACAACGCTGTCTGTGAAATGATAATATCCATATGCCTACAAGCAAGATGAGTTAATAACATTATTATTCAAATTAACACCGCAACCACTAAATCTAGTGATGATAAAATTGAAAAGTCTACCGATTTCCTCAATCTGAAACTGATGAAACAGGCAATCAAGATGATAATTACAAGCAATTTGAATGCAAAGGCTGGAAACAAAGAGTAAGGATCAATTGGAAAATGAAGCTTTGGTGATATAAATGATGTTGTAGATCACATGAATTTTGTAAGACCAATGACTTCTTCAATGTAAATACATTTTTTTAAAACAACATAAAAGAAGACTACACACATGGACCTCACCAGATAGAATACACAGAAATCAATTGCCTACGTCTGTGGAAAGAGATGGTGGAAAAGTTTCATATCATCAGCCAAAACAAGGCCAGGGACACACTATGAAACAGACCATCAATTGCTCATATGCAGTTCAGGCTGACACTGAAGAAAATTAAAACAAGTTTACAAGAAGCAAAGTATGACCTTGAATAAATCCCACCTGAATTTAAAGATCATCTGAATAGATTTGATACATTAGACATCAGAAGAGTTATAGGACACCATCAAAAACACCATACAAAAAACAAAAACAAAACAGCATACAGGAAGAAAGTAAAAGGTCATTAACAAGACAAGAAAAAAGGAAAAGACCAAAATGGATGTCAGAAAATACTCTGAAACTTGCTGTCTACCATAAAGATGTGAAAGCAAATGAAAAAAATGAGGAGATAAAAGAGCTGAATATAAAATTTCACAGGGCAGCTCAAGAAGTCAAAGTTAAATATTATAATGAAATGTGCACAGACATGCAGTTGGAAAACCAAAAGGGAAGAACTTGCTCAATATTTCTAAAGCTGAGGGAACTGTAGAGAAAATTCAAGCCTTAACTTGAAATACTGAAGGATTCTATGGACAAAATATTGAATTATGTAGAAAGCACCAAAGGATGATTGAATGAATACACAGTGTCATTGTACCGAAAAGAATTGATTGATGTTCAACCATTTCAAGATGTAGCATATGGTCAATAGCCAATGATACTAAAGTATGACATCCAAGGAGCACTGAAGGCACTGGCAAAGAATAGGGCTCTAGGAATTGATGAAATATAAATTAAAACCTTTCAACAAACTGATGCAGCACTGGAGGCACTCACTCATCAATGCCAAGAAATTTGGCCATTTGACTGGAAGAGATCCATATTTGTGCCTATTCCAAAAAGAGGTGACCCAATGGACTGCAGAAATCATTGGACAGTATCATTAATATCGCATACAAGTAAAATTTTGCTAAAGATAATTTAAAAACGGATGGAACAGTACATTGACGCAGATATGCTAGAGGTCCAAGCTGGATTCAGATGAAGAAATGGAATAAGGAATATCACTGCTGATGTCAGACAGATCTTGGCTGAAAACAGAGAATACCAGAAAGATATTTACCTGTGCTCATTGACTATGCAATGTCTTAGGATTCTATGGAACATGACAAACTATGGACAACGCTGTGGAGAATAAATATTCTGGAACCTTCATTGAACTCATGAAGAACCTGTACACAGACCAAGAGACAATCGTTTGAACAGAACAAGGAACACTAAATGGTTTACAATTAGGAAAAGAGTGTGCCAAGGTTGTATTCTTCCACTACACTTATTCAGTCTGTATGCTGAGCAAATAATTTGAGAAGATGGATTATATGAAGAATGTGATGTCAGGATTAGAGGAAGGGTGATTAACAACATGTGATATGCAGATGATACAACCTTGCTTACTGAAAGCGAAGAAGTCTTAAAATACCTACTGATGAAGATCAAAGACCACAGCTTTCAGTCTGGGTTGCACCTAAATATAAAGCAAATAAAAATCCACACCACTAAACCAATAGACAGCAAGCATATAAATGGAGAAAACATTGACGTTGTCAAAGACTTCATTTTGCTCAGATCAACCATCAATGCTCATGGAAGCCGCAGTCAAGAATTCAAATGATGTACTATATTAGACAAATCTGTTGGACAAGACCTCTTTAAAGTATTGAAGAGCAAAGATGTCAGTTAGAGTGCTAATGTGTGCCTGATCCAGACCACGGTATCTTCAACAACCTCATATGCATGTGAAAACTCGACAGTGAATAAGGAAGACCATAAAAGAGTTGATGCATTTGAGTTGTGGCGATGGAGGAGAATGTTAAAAATACCATGTACTGGGTGGGACTTGATGGTGGATAGGGTAGAGGTGCAGTGAAGTTCATTATCAGCAATACCATAGAATACCAGGTGAAGCAGGTTCAGGGCAGAGCTCCAAAACTCTGAACCACATAGGTAGGAATATTTAAAAAGTTTGAAGGCTTATAGCTAGCGGAACTTGTAGCAGAAGTAAAAAATTGCATACTTTAGATCTGCCAGGCTCAGCAACCCAGAGCCTACAACTTGGATGAGGACAAACAGCAAGACCAAGTGGGGAAACAGACCCACCACGGAATTATGCTACAGGAACCTCAGAGCAAAGGTGGACAAGACACTTTGTTGGTTTTGCTTTGTTCTGTTTTTCTTTTTTTTTTCCCCAGTATCAGTTCATTGGCCCCCCACTGTTTGTGCACCTCCATTCTGGTGACTAGAGGGGGTGCCTGAGCGAGTGGACATCCCCCACCTCCACTACAGGTAGGTTCTTCTGCCACACATGCACACAGATAGTCTCAGCCCAAGAGCCGGCCCTGAACTGCTTTTTAATAGGGAAAAGGCCAGAACAAGAGTTGTGGAGAGGGAAAGAGAGCTTAAAAACAAAACAGGCTGAAAATTAAATTAAATCCTGAGGAATAGCATAACAACCAATAGTGGCATCTTGAAATTTAGCAGATGGCCTTGAAGGAAAGAAGCTAAAAAAGGACATTAAAGTCATACTCATATTAGGCTACAGATTTTTTTCTTCTTCTCTCCCTCCTCTCCCCTTTCAATGATTATAGACTACAGTATCCAATTTAAGTTTTTTGTTGCTGTAGTTGTTTGTTTGTTTTTTCCTTTTTTTTTTTTTTGCTATTGCTGTTTTGCTGTTTTATGTTCCCTCTTTAATTCTGGGAGACTCTTTATATTCCTATATTACCCAAGAAGAGACAGCAACTGCTGCCATATAGTCAAGCTACAATCACACTCTATAAAACACCAAAAACCAGGCAAGAACCAATACCAACTGCCATATACCAGGGAGGCAGACAACACCTGTGAAAATTACTCTGAGCTAAGCAATAATAAGAATGAAAAGACAAGCCAAACATCCTGATAACATATACCTGGAGGCAATCAGAAAGCATAAAAAATATCAAAACACACACTCAATTAAGTATTAAAGCCACAGATAAACACTAAATATGTCCAAGAAGCAAAAGCAGATGACTATATCAGCACCTGTCCAGAAACAAGATAAAATGTCTGAGACAAATGACCTAGAGGTAGATCTGGACTACATTCTGGAAGGAGATCAAGCCTTGGAAATGCCTGAGAAGGAATTCAGAAAAAGGATTATAAAATGTTTCAAAACACTACAATGCAGTTGAGAAAAATAAGAAAGAAGTCAAGAAAGTGCCACAGGAACAATCAAATAAGATATAGCATTGGAAACAATTCAAAACCTACATAAAGAGGTCCAAATGATCAATAATAGAATATCAAAAATAGACAATACTGAAAGGTCAAAGGAGTAGAATAGAAGACATGGAAGGCAGAACCAGTGAACTGGAAGACAAATCTCTCAATATCACTAAGATAGAAGAGCAAACACAAAAGAAAGGATTTAAAAAATCTGAAAAAGTTCTAAGATTCATGTTGGACAACATGAAGAGGAATAACTTAAGAATTATAGGCATTCTGGAAAGGAAGATCACACAAGTCCACAGAGGAGATAGTTGAAGAACTGCTGGAAGACAATTTCCCTAACATCCTAAAAAGTGAAAAGATAAACATTCAAGAAGCTCAACAAACCATAAGAAGAATAGACCCCAAAAGAAAATCACCAAGACATATCATAATCAAGCTCTCTAAAATCAAAGATAAGGAGAGAATCCTGAAAGCAGCTAGGGAAAAGAGAAGTGTTACATACAAAAGCAATCAAGTCTGATTAAGCTCAGCTCTCTCAGCAGAAACCATACAAACAAGAAGGCAGTGGGGAGACATATATAAAACCCTGGAATAAAAAACAACTGTCAACCAAGTATCCTTTATTCAGCAAAGCTATCAATCAAATATGACATGTAATCAAAACATTCCAGGATAAACAGAGCTAAAGGCTTTTACCAAAGCCAACCCTGTGCTACAAAACATATAAACTTTGTAGCCACTTTGGTGAGAATGGGCTCATTACATTGAAAAAATAAAGTTGAATCCCTGCTTTCAGTTATATGTAAAAGATCTCTAAATGAATTAAGCTCTAAATGAGAACAGTAAACATATAAAGATGATAGAAGATAATATTTGAGAATATCTCTACAGTTTTTAGGAGGGAAGAATTTCTTGGACAAGACCAAAAAACTCAAATAATAAAAGAAAAAGAAGGAAAATTTAACAAAATCAAAACATAGGTCCTAGTCAGTCAAGAAGTTGTAAACCATGTTGATAAGTGCCATTGAATTGATTCATAGTAACCTTGTATAGGGTTTCTGAGGAGCAGTTGGTAGGTTTGAACTACTGACCTTGTTACTACCAGTCCAATGCTTATTTTACAGCACCACACCAGGACTCCAAAGAAGAGGATAGGCAAAATTAACAAAATATGTCAAACTTGTAGAAGTTATTTTCAAAGTGTAAGACAAAAGATACTAAATTCTAAACCATATAGAGAATTACAAATCAATAAGAAATGGCAAGAAACCTAACAGAAAAATAAGCAAGGACTATGATTAGGCAATTTAGAAAACAGGATACCTGTGTGCCATGAAATAAGGAATAAAATTAACCTAAGAATCATACTCAAATGTGAGTATTTTCACAATTACTTTGAGAAATGCAAATTTTAAAACAATGAAATACCATTCTAGAGCCATCAGTGTTAGCAAGGATGTGGGAAATTGGAAAACAATGCAATAGTCTATCAATGATAATAAGCATGCATAACCTTGGTGCCTAGATAACATAAATTAAAAATGTTTTATACCGATTTACAGACAGGTATGATAATATTCAATTTTCAAAATGCTTATGGCTAAAGGAGCAAAAGCAACTTAGATGTCCATTGCTAAGGAACCAAAACTGAACACCAAACTCACTACCACGGAGTTGATTCCAACTCAAAGCCACCCTATAGGAGACCGTAGAACTGCTCCTTAGGGTTTCTTAGACTGTAAAACTCTAAGTGGGCAGACAGCCTCACCTTTCTCCTGTGAAGCAGCTAGTGGGTTTATACTACCAACCATGTGCTTACCAGTCCAATGCTTATCTCACAGTTACAGTGCCACCAGAGCTTCTTGCTAAGTGCAATGATAGCTAAGCTAGGTTTACATATAAAAATAGGAATATTTTTCTCAAGCATGATGTTGAGAGAAACTTCTTAATGATATAATTATTTTTCTGTAAATTAAAATGAATATAATACTATATATTTCAAGAATACATATATTTCTACATGACTGTGTAAATTCAAATGAATGGAAATATATATTTTGACTACCTTCAAATACCTTGATTCCTAGGACATAATCATTAAATCCTTAAAATTTCCCCAGTGACTAAAGTGTCATTGTTATCTATAAGGGTTCCCAATCATGGTGCCTTTACAGTTTAGGTTTGTGGGATGTCTCAGGAAGAGCCTGGCCAGGCTAGAAGGATCCACAGAGAGTGATATCAGCTAACCTCATGGGAGGGGGTAAGCCAATCATGCCTTCATAATGAAGCTCCAATAAAGGTTCTGGACATGGGTTGTGTGGTTGGTTAAAGACCTCAATGCAAATGACAGAGTAACATGTCCCTTTTGGAATATGGAAGCTTCATGATAGGAATCCTCCTATCCCTCTCCCTATGTGTCTCTTCATTTGGATTCTTTTTGCTATGATAAAGTTATAACCATAAGGAAAGTACTTCTATGAGTTCTCTGAGTTGTTTAGTAAATTACTGAATTTGAGGGAGTAATGGGAGTCAGGAGGTTAGAAGTGAGGGGGATCCAGGGAGCCCCTGAGCTTGCAGTTGGCATCCTCATGTGGGAAAGGGAAAACCCCAAATTTATTGCCCACAGGTCATAAATGAGGGTGTCATGGGAATTTCCAAACTTGTAGCTGGTATCTGAGGTCTTGGCTAGACTTGAGGGTCTGGAGTAATATGGTCCTTAACTTCTGAGGTCTAACCTAGTTCTAGGTGGTCAGAGGAACAATGTATAGCTGGGAACAGAAATGAATTAGATTTACTATTATATTTTGGTGTCATGGACATAAGATTTGATCCTCACCACTAGAGCAATGAATAACATCATGATAAATGGAGAAAAATTTGAAGTTGTCAAGGACTTCATTCTGCATGAATCTACCATCCAAGACTAACACTCATAGAAGCAGCATTCAAGAAATCAAACGCCATATTGCATTAGACAAATCTACTGCATGAGACCTCTTTAAAATGTTCAAGAGCAAAGATGTTAGTTTGAGGACCAAAGTGTTTCTGACCCAAGGCATGGTATTTTCTAATAGCCTCATATGCATGGAAAGTTGGACAATGGATAAAGAAGACCACAGAAAAACTGATGCATTGGAGTTATGGTGTTAGACAAAAATAGTAGAGGTACCATAGACTGCCAAAAGAACAAACAAATCTGTGTTGGAAGAAGTACAATCAGAATGCTACCTAGAAACCTGGATGGCCAGACTGTCTCTCATACTTCAGACATATTATAAGGAGGGACCAGTCCCTAGAGAAGGATATCATGTTTGGTAAAGTGGAGGATCAGCGAACAGAGGTAGACCCACAACAAGATGGATTGGCATAATGGTAACAACAAGGGGCTCAAGCATAGCAGCAATTATGAGGATGGTGTAGGGCCACGCAGTATTTTGTCCTATTGTACATTGGGTTGTTATGGGTCAGAACCAATGCTGCAACACCTAACAACAAAACAACAATAACAAGTGCCTATGGCGAAACAGGAAACAAGAGTATTAATAGGAGACAAATGGAAAAGTGAAACCTTACATGGACTTATGATAAGACTATATCATGGGTTGAGAAATTTGAATAATTCAGTTTTATGCATTTGCAAGCAAAAATAAGAAAAAAGAAGGGAAAGAAAGAAAAACCACAAAATGCACTGCATATGGAAATTTATTTTAAAATATATTTTTATATTGAAATTTTGCTGATACTCATGTTTTGAAAATAATAATAAATTACTATATTTGTAACCATTCGACTTAAATTAAGGTCTTTCTTCATGAATTGTTAGTAAAAACTTGTCCAATAACTATCTTATTTATTATAGTATAAGGCAGCCAGTACCATGACCAACTTGTTCATTTCTATATCTCTAGACCTCAAACATATGGTTGGTCCTTAGAGGTGCCCAATCAAGGTTTATTAAATAAACTAATAAAAATGGCTTGGTTATCCTAAAGAACATGAAGTAAAATTATTTGTTATTGTTAAGTGCTGTTGAGTCAGTTCAAACTCATAGCGATGCTGTATAGGGTTTCCAAAAAGTGGCTGGTGGCTTTGAACTGCCAACCCTGTGGTAGCAATCTAGTGCTTATCCTACACCACACTATTAAATAATATATTGTAGGCAGATAGCATATATTATCATTTAATCCTCAAAACAGCATTAAAACATAGACATTCCCATCTGTGCTTATAAATGACAAAATTGAGGTTTAGAGAGTAAGTAACTTTTTAAAACTTATAAGTAGTAGACATAGAATTATAACCTGAGTTCTTTTGATTCCAGAGTTCTTTTAACTATAAAACATTTGCCAGATCCTGATAGAAAGCAGCTATACTCTTTTTCTCATTCACTTTAATGTCCAAATGTTGCCTCAAATATACACATTTCTAGAATATCAAGGGAGAATGATTGTTTTTAAAAATAACACAAATAATGAACATTAGCTACTTGATAGGACTCTTGTCCTTTTAGCTTTATCCTTGCCACTGGCATCAGTATATATACACGTCAGAGAGGCTCATCATAAGGCAAGCCAAGCCTTAAGTTGGAACAGGATGGATTATAAATTGATGCAGCAGAATAAAAATCAAGTACTTTATAGCTGTCTTCCTTATTATGTCTATTTGCAATTACAGTAGAGCTGTATGATCAGATTTCTTTTCATTGAAGTTTTCTAGCATTTATCCAACAATAATATATATGGCAAAATTGATCCAAGAGATTAATTATGTGATTATATAACAAATATTACTATTGGAAATGCTTTCTTAATAAAGATAATGTATCTGTAAAGCTAGCATAGTTATTATTGGAGTCATTTTTCTCTTTATTGAGTGGAGGACCAATGTTCTCTAATGAATTCTGTCACCATGGCCAGACCAAGTTCATTAAGAGAGTTATGGTTTGGGAGATTGACTCTAGAGAGCACTTTGACCACCCTCTGCAGTCCTATCTGATGAATTCCTGACGGAGGAGTTTCAGCAGTGCTTACAACAGTAGATCCCAACCTCCTTATAGTGAATGCCACATTTTCCCTGGGATATTACAGCTACCCCCACCGCTCTATAGCTGTTTCCTTTTTATCCTCCTTTAAGTCAGAAGAACAGATGCCATTTGTCCCTTGGAGATTCTGTCTTTTCTGGTTAGCATGACTAAAAAGAATAGACTTGCAGAGTCTATTCTTTTCTGGTTAGCATAACTAAATTATGGTAAGCCTGGACTAAAATGAAGCCAGGAGTTCAACTAAACTTTATAACGTGGAGGAAACAAATTAAATGTGCCTGATTATTCATTACAGCCTGTGTGACGGATATTGAGCCACTGACAGATACTTGCTGGTTTCCAGAGCTTTAATAGATTCCACCTCCCAGCATAGGTGGTAATGTGCCGTGAGCTCTGCCCTACAGCTGTTTGATTTCCCTGTGATCTTGAAGCTGTCTTTCC
Organism: Chrysochloris asiatica; assembly: GCF_000296735.1. Classification (NCBI taxonomy): domain Eukaryota; kingdom Metazoa; phylum Chordata; class Mammalia; order Afrosoricida; family Chrysochloridae; genus Chrysochloris; species Chrysochloris asiatica. The sequence continues at coordinate 2,750,904 of NW_006408626.1, forward strand.
CTGACTATCATCTAGACAGAGTCACAGATGCCCTCCAGAAATAAATGTTCTCAGGCCCACTTCTCTGGGAACAATCAACCTTTTGTGCTCCAAAGCATATTTTCTTGTGTTTGGATGAGAAAAGGATGTTTTGAAAGGATGATAACTTTGGATGCAGGTTAACACAAGCAGATGGATGACAGTGATGGGGGCTTGCTTTTCTCTTCGCTAGATAAAAGTAGCTGTCCTCATTCTGTGGTTCCAGGAGAACACATTAGAACTTCTGTCCTCCACCTCCCACCCCGCATCCTTGCAACTGGTACCAGATATTCTGTTGTTGTTGTTGTTAAGTGCTGTCGAGTTGGTTCTGACTCACAGCAATCCAGTATAGGGTTTCCAAGGAGCAGCTGGTTAGCAGTCTGGCACTTATCCAGTAGTGCCACACTAGGACATTCTATTAAAAATCATTGGATTACCTAATGTTTATTGTCTGCTAAAAAGTAAATTGCACACTAAGAAATACTGATTGCCTTGATGCACATGTGTTCCTCAGACCCTTTTGTACTTGGTGCCCACTCACACATACCCTCCCACTTTCCACCTTAGTACACAATTTCCATCTGCCTCCCATGAGCACTCAATATGTCTTGACTTGAAGTTTCCCTCTGGCTTCCAGAGCCCACTTTGCTGCCTGCTTAGCAGACCAGAAGTGCCAGAATCCCAAGCATTAATAAACCCCAAATTACCCTCAATCAATGATGTACAATTTCTCATGTACAATTTCTTAGCAATGTCCTTCTACACTGGTTTTTACGCCTTCCCTAGTGTGAGTTCACATCCATGGTAATAGTGACAGATGTCTTCACTGGCTGCCTTCCTTCCAGATGTTAACTTACTTCTTTCCTTCAAGTTTTTTTTTTTTTAACTTTCCAAACAAATGGCTGTCACTAGAGTAGTTGTCTAAGAAATTTGCTTTCAGAGAATTTTAAATTATAACAAACAGTAAGCGAATACATGAGAATTTGGATTTTGAAAAAGAGAGAAACTATCATTAGAATTAAAAAGTAAAAATATGTTCTCCTTAAAAGGAAGAACATATTTCTTAAATGCTAAGACCAGAAACAAGTACTTTTCATATTTAATCTAACAACAATTCTGTGTGTCAGTACATTAAGGCTCAATGGAATGAGTTAGTCTAAGTCCATATAGCTTAGAAAAGATATAGATCTTTGATTTAGATTGAGATTACCTGGTTCTAAGTTCATACTTCTACAGTACCATCTTTGCCTTCTACTCTGCACCCAACTTTGCTTAGAGTGGAAAAAGGAGGGAGGGTCTACAGCAAAAACTGACATAAAGCCCAGAGGAAAAACTGCTGACACACATAAAAACACATTTAGCTTAAGGAGAGTTTTCGAGCAAAAGCAAAAGCAGCCCCTTTTCGACCTTTCTCCACCATCTCACTGCTGCTCCATGGAGAAAGAGATCCTGTCAAGCTGGACAAATTGAGTTTCAGGTGTCTCAGGATGGGTGTAATTTCTGAGTGTAACAGAACACAGTGGTTCTGACATTCATGGTTGTATCTGACTATTTCATGAAGTCATAGGGGAAATATGGGTCATGGAAGTCAACATAATTTTGTTCTAGTCCTTATCTCTAGCAGCTCCTTTGAGCATCAAGACCTAGAGAACTACTTCTTTTGGCCATAATGTGCTCTTTCCCACCCATTATCTTGTTTAGCTCATTATTGTTGCATACAGGTTCCTTTACCTGGAATCCTCACTTGCCTCCTTTCTACCTAGAGAGGTTTTCCTTTGTCTTGAAGTCTCAGCTCAAATTAAGAAAGGCGTACGACAGGGTTGTATTCTTTCACCATGCTTATTCAACCTGTATGATGAGCAAATAATCTGAGAAGCTCGGTTATATGAATAAAAATGTGGCATCAGGATTGGAGGAAGACTCATTAACAACTTGTGATATGCAGATGATACAACCTTGCTTGCTGAAAGTGAAGAGGACTTAAAACATTTACTGATGAAGGTCAAAGAGCACAGCCTTTAATATGGATTACATCTCAATGTAAAGAAAACAAAAATCCTCACCACTGGACTAATAAACAACATTCTTATCAATGGAGAAAAAATTGAAGTTGTTAAGGACTTCATTCTTCTTGGATCAACTATCAACACTCATGGAAGCAGCAGTCAAGAAATCAAATGACGTATTGCATTAGGCAAATCTGCTGCACAAGACCTTTTTAAAGTGTTGAAGAGCAAAGATGTCAGCTTGAGGACTAAGGTGTGCCTGACCCAAGCTATGGTATTTTTAATAACCTCTTATGCATGCAAAAGCTGGACAGTGAATAAGGAAGATCATAGAATTGATGCTTTTGAATTATGGTGTTGGAGGAGAATACTGAAAGTGCCATGGGCTGCCAAAAGAACCAATAGATCTGTTTTGGAAGAAGTGCAGCCAGAGTCCTCCTTGGAGGCCAAGATGGCCAAACTTCATCTCTCATACTTTGGACATATTGTCAGGAGGGACCAGTCACTGGAGAAGGATATCATGTTTGGTAAGGTGGAGGGTCAGAGAAAAAGAGGAAGACCCCCAAGGAGAAGAATCGATAGACTCAAGCGTGTCAATAATAGTGAGGTTGGCCCAGGATCAGGCAGTGTTTTGTTCTGCTGTACATAGGGTTGCTATGAGTCGGTACTGACTCAATGGCACCCAACAACAACAACAACAACAATGACAACTGCTCAAATACCACTTCTTTGGAAGTCTTGCCTGATTTTGGTTCTCTGTTTTAGGTGCTTTATTTTTGCCTTGATTAGAGGCCATTATCATTTCTGTCAGACTCTAAAAGGGCATTTGACAACTAGACAGATGTGGTGGGATGGGTAAACCCTCCAGGGTATATCTCATGTACTGATTTGTACTGGGGGACATGGTCTAGGAGAAGGCTGCTATTTCTATGTGGAAAGGCATGGATAGAAGGAGGGTCTAGAGTAGACAGAGTGGCCTTTTCCTCTAGTCATTCCATGGAAAAAGTCTGAACTTTTTAGGGACAACAATACTGATATTTCCTGAAGGAGTCCAGATGTAACAGGATGACACTCTGAGACAGTTGTGCAGGAGGACCTGAAATTTGAGGCATTTCTGTAAATTAAACTGACTGGTTCCCATGAACTGGAAAGATCAAGGAGACCAGACTTTGTGGTCCCAGAGAGAAGAGACATTTTTAAGTGAACATTTGAAATATAGGTTCATAGGAGTCTGATGTGGCACTGTGGAATAAGTACTCGACCTCAAGGTCAATTTAAACTGTAAGGTTGGTGGTTCAAACTCACCACCTGCTCCTGGGAAACTCTACTATACAGGGCTGCCATGAATTGGAACTGACTCGACAGCATTTAACAACAACATAGATTCATAGGAGTTTGCACAAAAATGTATAGGGAAATCCTATGCATCTCTTCTCTCGGTCTCTCCCAGTATTATTGTTGTTGTTAAGTGCTGTCTATTCTTATTCTAGTTCTTATTCTACAGCAACATAAAAGGACTCCTTCTCAATATTAACATTGTACAAAACCAATAAATTGATATTGGTTCAATCCATGCAGCTTATTCAGGTATCACCAGTTATATATATTATGCATTTGTTATATTCATCCCTCGATCCCCATACCTGTCCAATGGCAACCAACGATCCAGTCTTCATCACTATAATTACATTATTTTATGATTGTTATATAAATGAAATATTTCTACATATATAATTTTGTGACTGCTGTTTTCCATTCAGAGTAATTGCTTGGAAGTTTGTTAAAGTTGTATGCAGCAGTTCACTCTTTTTTATCAAAGAGTAGTATGGTATGGTGCACCATAGAACATTATCATCTAAGCTCTGTATTTCCAGTATGGTTCTTGGCATATGGTCCGAGCTCAATGTTAGCTACTTTAAGAGATGATTGACATTGTTATAATGTGTGTCAAAAAACATAATAAATGGGAAAAGCCAAAGCTGGGTATTTCCACACCATTTAGAATAATCAATATTCTGATCCTCTCATCCAAACCCGCTGCCACAAACTTTTCAAAATGACCAATCACCTTGTGAAGAAATTGATCAAATATGAGAAATTGGAACAATGACTGCATTTGCATGCTAGATTGACCCAGACAGATTTTGAAGTGATGACACATTTGAAAACCTCGCCTTAACTGATCTCCTTGCATAATTTTTACCCCAGCAATGGAGTTAAACTAAAAACTTGAAATGCCAGAAAATGAAGCTGCAGTAATGAAGGAGCTTAAGTATATAAAAAAAAAACTTGATGAGAACATCTCAGAACTTCTGCCAAGCATACCCTTCTAGTATTAATAGTGTTTTTCATTTGTACTGAGCTTAAAACATTTAAAAAGGTGTTTGTATCATCATCTTATTTATCCCAAAATTAATACTGTGAGATACATGGAGAATGCGATGGGTGGGAAGAACTTATTATCATCTGCAGTTGAAAAAGGAGAAAACAGAACTGTTTTGTGTTTCTGTGAGCTTATTTGTCCAAGCTTGAACAACTAGTGAATCACCCTAGCTCGAACTCTGATGTTCAGTGTACATTTACCCTGTTATTGTTAGGTGTCATTGAGTTAGTTCTGACTCATAGTGACCCTATGTAGAATTCCGTTATTTCATGAACAGAAAAAAACACTGTCCAGTTTTGAGCATCTTCACAATTGTTATTATATTTGAGCCTATTACAGCTAAAATTGTGTCAATTCATCTCCTTGGGGGGTCTTCCTCTTTTTCATTGACCCTGCACTTTACCAAACATGATGTCTTTCTCTAGGGATTGTCTCTTCCTGACATATTCAAATTACTAGAGATGATGTCTCCCCATACTTGTCTATAAGGAGCAATACAGACATACTTCTTCCAAAACAGATTTGTTATACTTAAAATTCTTCATCCACATGATAATTCAAATGTATCAATTCATCTAAGGTCTTTCTTATTCATTGTCCATCTTTTGTATATATATATATATATATGGCAATTGAAAATACCATGGCTTGGGTAAGGTACAACTTAGTCCTCAAAATGACATCATTGCTCTTTAACACTAAAGAAGTCTTTTGAAGCAGATTTGCCTAATGCAATAAGTTACTTAATTTCTTTTCTTTTTTTTCTTTTTTTTTAAAGTTACTTAATTTCTTGACTGCTACTTCCATGAATGTTGATTGTGAATTCTAGTGAAATGAAATATTTGACAATTTCAGTATTTTATCTGCTTATCATAATGTTATTTATTGGTTCAGTTGTGAGGATTTTTATTTTGTTTGTATTGAGGTGCAATCCATACTGAAAGCTGTAGTCTTTGATCTTCATCTGTAAATATTTTAAGTATTCTTTGCTTCTACCTAGCAAGGTCATATATTTGCATATCTTTGCTTGTTAATGACTCTTCATTCAATCCTGATGCCATGTTCTTATTCAGATTATCCAGCATCTCAGATTATTTGTTCAGCATTCAGATTGAATAAGTATGATGAAAGATACAACCCTGACACACATCTTTCCTGATTTTAAACCATTCTGTGTTTCCCTGTTCTGTTTGAAAGATTGTCTCTTGGTCTATGTACAGGTTCCTCAAGGACACAATGAAGTGTTCTGGAATATCCATTCTTTACAATGTTGTCCATAGAATGATCCACACAGTCAAAAACCTTTACATAGACAATAAAGCACAAGTAAACATCTTATTGGTATTCTCTGTTTTCAGCCAAGATCCATCTGATGTCAGCAATGATATCCCTAGTTCCACATCCTCTTCTGAATCCAGCTTGAATTTCTGGCAGCTCCCTGTTGATATACTGTTACAACCATTTTTGACTTACCTTCAGTAAAATTTTAGTTGCATGTGATATTAATAATATTGTTCAATGATTTCTGAATTCTATTGGGTTACCTTTCTTGAATATGAGCATAAATATGTGTCCTTCCTAATATGCTGACCAGGTAACTGTCTTCTAAATTTCTTGGCATAGGTGAGTGAACACCTCCACCATTTCAATTTGCATTCCATCAATTCCTGAAGGTTTTTCAACAATGCTTCAGTGTAAATTGGACTTGTTCCTTCATATGCTACTTTTTGAAATGGTTCAATGTTGACCAGTTCTTTTTGGTAGAGTGACTGCATATTTGTTCCATCTTCTTTTGATGCTTCTTGCATCATTCAATATTTTGTCCATAGAATCCTTTAATACTTCAATAATTTTTCTTGAGTTCTTTCAACTTGAGATAACTGAACATATTCTTCCATTTTGATTTTTAGACTCCGGGTTTGCCCAGTTCAGTATCTTTACTTTGTCTTCTCTAGCTACCCTTTGAAATTTTCTATTCAGCTTTTACTTCATCATTTTTTTCTAGTCATTTTAGCTTCTCTACCTCCAAGAGCAAGTTTCAGAGCTCCTTCTGACATTCATTAGGGTTTTTTCTTTCCTTAATCTATTAGCCTGCTATTCTCATGGGTAAGTAAATTCTCTTCTAGAAAAGAAGAAATCTTTGCTTTTTCAACTGGAGATAATTCTTATCATTTGAATTTGCTAATTCCAATGACAAAGTGCTCTGTGCATGCATTTCTATTGCATTCATTTGCTGCAAGTCGTGTTTGTAAGAAACAGAATCTTTATCTTGATTGTTTTTACAAAAGCAAATCTTCAAGATACTTAGAATAATCTACGGTATGTTATTGTACACAATTGTAGTAATTGATTTTACCTGGGTGTAAAAATCTTAGCAACTGAGTAAGTCTTTTTAAAATCTCCAGATGGCTTAATTGCATCATTTTAGGAACCAAGAGTACACAAATAGTACAAACAGGCAAAATCTAGAAACACACATAGATGAAAAATAATAGTTAAAAGTAAGTTTTGAGGTTTTAAAAATAAGATAGTCTAATTCATGATAAAAACTCTCAGAAAACTAGGAATAAAGGGGGACTTTCTCAACTTGATAAATAACACATACAAAAAACTCACCGCTACCACCCTATGTAGAAATGTCTCCCTTAGGATTGGACACCAAGTAACGATGCCCTCTCTTACTACTATTTTCAACATCATACTGGAAGTTCTATCTAGTATTAAGACAAGAAAATAAAATTGCCTTTGTTTGCAGATGATTGTTTATGTAGAAAGTCCCAAAGAACTGGCTAAAATTTTTGTGAACTAAGCAATTTTTATAGAAAGATTATATGATACAACTTCATATATAAGAGTTGATTGCTTTCCTATGTACTAGTGCAAAAATTTGTGGCACCAACCATCCTTCCCACAGCTTTCTCTCCTGACCTCAGTCCGATAATTCACTGCAATGGCCACATAAAACTCTGAGACAATACTCAGTGATGGGGTTTATTAGGGAACTTAATAGGTTACAATACAGGGAAAAAAAATGCTCAGGGCACAGATATTCCAATTAGCTTCTGATAAATTTCCACAGGACACACCACTCCACTATCAGTCTCAGCCTGAAGGCACTTGGTTCTAGCTCCTTGGGTCAGCAAACCTTCCTCCAACATTTAAGTGTCTAGGGGCACCCCGCTCTACAGTTATGCTTCCTGCCCACTGCTCTGTATTGTACACTGGTTCTTGGTTCTGCTGCTGCTGCTACTTCTTTGCCACTTCTCTGGTTTCACAGTTTTCTGCCCCTGAGTCAAAGAGATTCGATGTTCAGAGAGCTTGGGGTACAAAGGACATGCTGTACTCTTGGCTCTTTATTTTTTATGGTGTTAATATCCCCTCAACTGCTTCTGAGATGTCTCATTTTAAACCCGTTAGAGTTCCAGGTTTTCACAATTACAAATAACTCTGTTAACATCCACAACTGAATCATGTCTTCCTGTCAGTATCTTATCCCACCTGCTTCTTACCCAGACTTACCAGGAAAAGAGTTGTTTGGTGGGAATTACATAGAGAAGGATGGGAGAGACAAATTAATAATTCTCTACACTTCAGGCAACCCCTGGTTCTTCTAGCCATTTCCCTTTTCATACATAACAGATTTACTTTTTCAATAACAATTATTTTAACTGAGCACACTCATGAAAGCTTGTACACCAGCAATTTCATGCTTCAATAAACAAATAGAATTTGGAATTTAAAAATACTACTATTTATATTCACACCCAAAAATGGAATTGTTGTTGTTGTTATTGGTAAGTGCTGTTGAGTCACTTCTGACTCATAGCCACACTGTTCAGGGTTTCCAGAAGACTCAATATTGTTAAGATGCCAAATTTTCCCAACTTGATCTATAGAATCAACATAATCCCAATCAAAGTTCCAGAAAGTTATTTTGTGGATATTGACAACTAATTCTAAAATTTATGTAGAAAAGTAAAAGACTCAGAATAGATAGCACAAACTGTAAAAGAAAGGTTGAAGGACTAGCATTATAGAGCTTCAAGCCTTAGTACAAAGTTCCGTAAATAAGGCAGAATGGTACTGACTTTTAAAAAAAATAAGATGCATATATCAATGACACAGAATGGAAGGTCCAGAAATAAGTTCACACAAAGTCAAATGATCTTTTATAAATGAATAAAGATAATTAAATGTTGAAAAAATATTCCTTTAAACAAATATTGCTGGGCCAATTGGATATCCATATGCAACAAAATGAATCTATCTACATACGGAGCATAAACCTTTCACAAAAACTAACTCAAAATGGATCATAGACCTAAATGTCAAATGCCAAACTTCTAGAAGAAAATATAGATACCTTTGTGTTTGACAATAAATGTTTAGGTATATTATCAAAAGCACACATAATCCATGAGAGAAAAAGTGATGTTGGTCTATTAGAAAGTGAGAACACTGGCTGTTTGAGTTGGGAATGAATTTTTGGTTTTAAATAATATTAATTTTTAATCCAGATGAGCTTTTTAACCTATGTAAATAAGAAAGGAAGAAAGCTATTAAGACATTGAGACTTATCAATTGAGGTTGCATCTATCTTGTATACATTACATAAGGTTGTAGTAAATTGTGACATATGGGGTCCACAAAAGTACTCTTTTTTTCTCTTTTCTTTTTAATATTGTAATCACCCTTCCTATTTTCTTTCTGGGTCAAATATGGATGGCTTTTATTTATTGACGACATGCTCTGTGTCTCATACATAGCTGCAAGAGAAAACTTTCCTCTTTCCCTTTTAGGCCTAGGGTTAATATATCTTCACAGTGCACATTGCTTCCATCCCTTAGAGATGATAGCAGATTAACCTTCATGACATGCAAGTCAAGAGTTTGACCAAAAAAGTAGAGAAAACCTTTAATTTCAAAGATGCTACAGTTGTTTTTGGCACAGGACCAGGCAGTGTTTTGTTCTGTTGTACACGATGTCACTGTGAATTAGTACCAACTCCACAGCACCTAACAGCAACAACAACAACAAGTTGTTCTTTTATGAAACTAAATTGTGGATGTAGGCAGGAAATGCTACTCTTAAAATGTTATTTTATTTATTTCTACTAGGAACTCTTCCATGTAAGTATTATTTTGATGATCATATAGATAATAAAATGAGTATCACAAAAGTTAAGTAATTTCTTCACAACTAATATTATATAGCAGAGGCAGGACTAAACACTGGTTTAGCCCTAAGAACAATGTTCTTTGTCCTTTACCAGAGGCAATGTAGTATAGTTATAGGTAGGTAGGTAAAGTGTCAAGTTACTTTGATTCACTTTCTGGGATTTTTATTCATTAGTTATTTAATCCTGGAAAGTGTATCCAATATATATGTGCCTTAGCATTCACATGTAAAAAAAAGTGAAAATCATATATCTTCAGATTACTGTGCAAATCAAATGAGATAATGAATTCCAAGCACTTAATATATTATAAGGAGCTCTGGTAGCGTAGTGGTTATGAATTGGGCTGTGAACCTCAAGGTCAGCAGTTCGAAACTACCAGCTGTTCCACAGGAGAAAGAGGAGGCTTTCTGCTCCTGTAAAGATATATAGCCTCGGAACCCTGTACAGGGTCGCTATGGGTTGGAACCGACTCCACGGCACACAGACACCACCAATATATTATACACCATATAAGAAACAGTCAATGTGAAGGGGTTTAAAAAAGTTTGTAGAAAAATTTCATCATTTTTCAATTCCATTTTAAAAAAAATTTAAGGCCCCCTGCATATTTTAGCAAGAATTATTCTAACAAGACAGAATAGTATAGATTAAGAAATAAACATATGTATATATAGATCAATGGAACAGAATGGAAGCTTCTGAAATAGACTGAGACAAACATAATCAACTAATCTTTAACAGAGAAACAAAGACAATTACAAGTAGACAGGAAAGTCTTTTATAAAGATAAAACACACAACTATAAAGCTTCAGAATGAAAAATAGATAGAAAAAAATCCTTTTTGCCTTTACTTCTACAATAAAAAACAACAATAATTGAAGGGTAACATTACTTGAATCCACACATCAACTATCTGACTAGTTCCTTGAATCTTGGAAGGGTCATAACTAGAATGCTATTTTTAACGACTCATATGGAAGGGTTTCTACAACTTGGATTTCTACAGCAACCAGAACAGCTATCCAAAACCCACTTCTCATTTACAGCACAACTCATTTTATTGTGCTTTGCTGTACTAAGCTTCCCAGATATTGTGTGTGTGGCTTTTTTTTTTTTTTTTTTTTTTTGTAAATCAACGATCTTTGGCAACCCTGCCTGGAGCAAGTCTATTGGCACCATCTTTCCACCAACATGAGCTCATTCATGATTCATGACTCTGTCACATTTTGGTAGTTCTCATACATCTCAAATTGTTTCATATTACTATTACACACTTAATAGGCCAAAGTATATTATAAACATAATTTGTACAGGCATTGGGAAACAAAAAAAAATTCACGTGGCTTACTTTATTACAATGTTTGCTTGATTGCAATGGTCTAGAACTGAACCACTATATCCCCAAGATATATATGTCTGCATATATTCTTTTCAATATTAGAGAAAATACTTTCTAGCTGAACTGTGATGTAATTTATTTAATTTCTGGCTCCTCTGATGAGAATTCAACAGTTTCAGTTTCTATGTGAATTAGAGCCACATTATGTGCAAGGCAATACATTAGACACTCAAGGAGCTTGGTAAGTTTTATATCTATATCTCTCTATATCTGTTTCTTTATCTATCATTCTATCTATGTATATCTTAAGTTCAAAACACTAGAAATACCACAAAAGAGATTAAAAATGTCGGTATTTGGAGGTGATAAAGATAGCACACAGTATCAGGGTGTAAAAAAAGCTTCTGAGTAAAGATTGTGGCATTTGATTGGTGCTTTGCTATAAGAGCAGATTTTGACATGTAGAGATAATGTTGTTGTTGTTGTTGTTAAGTGCCGTTGAGTCGGTTCCGACCCATAGCGACCCTGTACAGGGTTTCCGAGGGTGTAAATCTTTACGGGAGTAGAAAGCCTCATCTTTCTCCCGCGGAGCGGCTGGTAGTTTCGAACCACTGACCTTAAGGTTCGCAGCCCGATTCGTAACCACTACGCTACCAGAGCTCCATTGTAGAGATAATAGGGAATGACAATCTAGAGGAATAAAAATGAACAAACAAACAAAACCCACAAAGGAAGTAAGTACAACACAGTTCAGTAAGGATGAATGTATGTGAAAGATTGTTGTTGTCCTTGTTAAGTGCCGTTGTGTTGGTTCAGACCCATAGTGACCCTGTACAGGGTTTCCAAGGCTGTAAATCTTTACGGGAGCAGAAAGCCTCATCTTTCTCCTATGGAGTCCCTGGTAGTATCTAACTGCTGACCTTGAGGTTAGCATCCCAACTTGTAACCACTACACTACCAGAGCTCCTTTGTGAAAGATTAGATGGAATAATAATAATAATAATAATAAATGCTTGAGATCAGATTGAGGGAATCTAAAGAAGTGTAGGGAGTCTGGGTCTTATTCAACATGCTGAAGGGTGCCATTGATTGTATTTAAGAATAATAGGATCTTTGGGATAACATTGATGGCTGTGTACAGAATGGGCTAAAAGAGGGTTAGAAGAGTTGAGGAGGTGAGTTAGGTGTTGTCAAAATCCATAGTGAGGTTTGAACTATGGTGCTGATAGTGAAGAGAACATAAAAAGCAGTGAGTTAAGGAAATTGCAGTGACAAGATTGAATCATGCTTGATGAGAGTTGAGTTGAAAAAAAAAAAAAAAACCAGTATGGCTAGGATACTGTTGAAACCCTCAGTAGAAATAGAAACTATAGGAGGAGAAGAATTGCCAGAGAAATATTGAAGCAGGACCAGTCAATTTGAAGTCTGTCTTATAAGACATCCAGGTTAACATGTCCAGAAAAGTGTTGGAGAGGACAATGACATAGGATATAAGAGACAGATAATAATGACCGTATGTAGGGCTCATCATGAGCCTCCAGTTACTTCTACTATTCTGTGAATGAGTAGTTGTCCCCATGTCTACCAATGTGATCTTTATTTTATTTATTTAGCTGATTTAGGTTCACTGACCCATAAGATATTAGAATCAGAAGGCACTGTACCTCAAAAATTGTCTAGTTCTGTAATTTGACCCTATAGATGAAGAAATTAAATGTAGTGAAGAAACCTCTTAAAGTTATTAGATATAAAGACCCTGTTAATGCCCCCTCCTCTGCCTTTGTCCAGAATTCTGTGTTGTATCTTTCTCATAGCTTCCTGTGTCATAAGATGCTTCTGTCTACCTCTATATCACAAGAAACTCTTGGATTTAGGAAAAGAAAAAAAATATAATCACAAGAGACCCCAAATGACAGAGAAAGAAGGTTCTTAGAAAGAGAACCCAAATGGTTCATTGAAGTTAATAAGCTTGTTAGTTGCTATCGAGTTGGCACTAGCTAATAGTAACCTTATGTATAACAGATTAAAACATTGCCAGTTTTATGCTGTCTTCATGATGTTCGGGTTTATGTTTACAGTGAAACTTCCAATCTGAGCAGCGAGTTTTCCAATACCACACAGCGTTTTTTAATTCATAAAGTTTCCATTGGCTGATTTTTAGAAACGGATCACTAGGCTTTTCTTCCTAGTCTGTCTTAGTCTGGAAGCTCTGCTATATCCTTTAATCATGTGTGCATATTTGCTCCATGTGAAGAAGAAGCATTGGAAACATGGGAAACGTCAAGATACCAAGAAACTGAGGGAGCAGTGCTTTCCATCTGTGATTACTTTTGTCCTCTTATCCCTGTCTACACATTTTATAAATGATAGATGTTATCTAAAACATTTAAGCTAGGTCCTTCTAAAAAAACAAAGTCTCCATCAAACAGATAGTTGTTATTGTTGTTAAGTGCCGTCTAGTCGATTCCGACCCATAGCAACCGTGTATAGGTTTTCCAAAGAGCAGCTGGTGAGCTTGAACCACCAACCTTGCAGTTCAAATGACTTTGCAGTCTGATGTATTAGCCTTCAGCACCATACCAGGACTCCAAACAGATAGTTGTTGTTGTTGTTAAGTACCGTGGAGTCCGTTCCAACTCATAGTGACCCTGCACAGGGTTTCCAAGGCTGTAAATCTTTATAGGAACAGAGCACCTCATCTTTCTCCCATGGAAATGCTGGTAGTTTTGAACTGCTGACCTCAAGGTTGGCAGGCCGACTCGTATCCACTATGCTACCAGAGATTCGACAAAAAAAAAAAAAAAGCCATCAAATCTTATTTTCAGAGTCCAGGGACTTGGCATCTCCAATACTACATTCTTTCAATGCCTGCTTTACTGTCCTCATTCAGGTTAACATCATTTGGTACCCAGATTATTGCCTTCTAACCAGCTTCCCCTGTCTTAGTTATCTAATGCTCCTATAACAGAAATACCACAAATGGGTGCCTTTAGCAAACAGGAATTTATTGTCTCATAGTTTAGGAGACAAGAAGTCCAGTGTCCGAGTACTGGCCCTAGAGGAAGGATTTCTCTCATTGTTAGACCTGGAGAAAGGTCATTGTCTCCTTCCAGCATCTGTAGTCTGAATATTTCTTGGAGATTGCCATGGTCTTATCATCAATCTTCCTATAGATTTAGGAGTTCCACAGTGTAGGGACCCCAGATCCAAAAACACAATCCAGTTCTGGTTCGTTTTTCTTGGTGGTAGTAGGCCTCACTTCTCTCTCCTGTTATCTCTTGTAACATAAAAGGTCCACTGTTCATCTGTCAGTTTGTCATAGTGTGGTGGCTTGTGTGTTGTCATTCTGAAGGCTATGTCACTGCCATTTTAAACACCAGCAGGGTCACCCATGGTGAACAGATTTCAACAGAGCTTCCAGACTAGACAAGCCTAGGAAGAAGTAGGGGCAGACAACAACTGAATGGATAGCTAATGAAAATCTTGTCAGTAGCAGCATAATATTGTCTGATAGAATGATGGAAGATGTGTCCCTCAGGTTGGAAGGCACTCAAAATATGACTGGGGAGAAATTATCTCAGAATGTGAAATGTACGAAGTATGAATCTAGGACAGTTAAAAGTTGTCAAAAATGAAATGGAACGAATAAAGACCAATACCCTAGGCATTAGTGAGCTGAATTGGACTAGTGTTGGTCTTTTGAATCAGACAACCATATGGTGCACTATTGAAGCAGTATGGCATAATACTCATAATAAAAAAGAGCATACCAACATCCATTGTGAAGTACAATGATGTCTGTGACAGAATAGTATCCATATACCTACAAAGAAGACTAGCTAATATCACCATTATTTAAATTTATTTACCAACTACTAAAGCCAATATTGATGAAATTGGAGAATTCTACCAACTTCACTCTGAAATTGATCAAATATTGCAACTGAAATACATTTGTAATTACTGGAGGTAGGAATGGGAAAATTGGAAACAAAGAGGAAGGATCAGTAGTTGGAAAATATGGTCATGGTGACAGAAATAATGCTGGAGAAGACATATAGAATTTTGCAAGACCAATAACTTACTCATTGCAAATAACTTTTTCAACAACATAAAAGGCAATTACACATATGAAGCTCACCAGATGGAATACACAGGAATCAAATTGACTACATCTGTGGGAAGAAATGATATAGAAGCCTAATTGTTGTTGTTGTTGTTGGGTACCATCGAATAGTTTCTGACTCATAGTGACCCTGTATAGGGCTTTCAAGAAGTGGCTGGTGCATTTAAACCACTGATGTTGCAGTTCAAACCGACTTTGTGGTCTATTGTCTATCCTATAGTGCCACACCAGGACTCCGCAATATCATCTGGTAAAACAGGACCAGGGGCTGTTTGTGCCTATGCAAGTGCAGGCTGAAGCTGAAGAAAATTAAAACAAGCCCATAAAAGCCACAATGTGGCCTTAACTCTATCCACCCAAAAGGAGCTCTGGTAGCGTAGTGGTTATGAATCGGGTTGCTAATCTCACCATCAGCAATTCAAAACTACCAGCTGTTCCGCAGGAAAAAGATGAGGCTTTCTGCTCCTGTAAAAATGTACAGCCTTGGAAACCCTGTGCAGGGTCGCTATGAGTCGGAACCGACTCCAGGCACATAACAACAACAACAACATATCCACCCAAATTTAGAGGCCATCTCAACAACAGATTGGATACATGAGACACAAATTACTGAAGACCAGAAGAGTTGTGGGATGACATCAAGCACATCACACATGATGAAACATGTTGTTGTTAAGTGCTGTTGAGTCAGTTACAACTCATAGAGACCCTGTATAGTGTTTCAAGGAGCAGCTAGTGAATTTGAACCACTGATCTTGTGATTGAAACTGATCTTGAGGTCCAGTGCATTATCCCACAGCGCCATACCAGTACTCTTAAAGGTCATTAAAAAGAAAGAGAAGACCAGGATGGATGTCAAAAGAGACTCTGAAACTTGCTCTTGAACATAGAGAAGCTAAAACAACTGGACTGAAATAAATGATTAATAAAAGAACAGACTGGAAAATTGTGTAAGGCTGCTTGAAAAGACAGTGTAAAGTACTGAAATATGCAAAGACCTGGAATTAGAAAATCAAAAGGGAAGAACATACTCAGTATTTCTCAAGGTGAAAGATCTGAAGAAAAAATTTCAAGCCTCAGGTTCCAATATTAAAGGATTCTATGGGACTAATCAAGGAGATCTGGTAGCATAGTGGTTATGAGTCAGGCTGCTAACCTCAAGGTCAGCAGTTCAAAACTACCAGCCATTCCATGGGAGAAAGATGAGGCTTTCTATTCCTGTAAAGATGTACATCCTCGGAAACCCTACACAGGGTTTTCCACGGCACACCACCACCATGGGACTAGTCACTGGAGAAGGACACCATGTTTGGTAAAGAGGAGAAGAGGAAAACCCCCAGAGATATGGATTCATACAGTGACAGCAGCAATAGGCTCAGGTGTACCAACAATCGTGAGGTTGGCCCAGGACCAGGAAGTGTTTCGTTCTGTTGTGCACAGGGTCACTGAGTCAGTACCAACTCAATGGCACTTAATAACAACAACAACAACAACACCATGGGCAAAATATTGAATTTTGCAGGAAGCATCAAAACAAAATGGAAGTACACCAAATCACTGTGCCAAAAATAATTGGTTGATGTTCAATCATTTCAACAGGTACCATATGATCAAGAACCTATGGTACTGAAGGTAGAAATTCAAGCTTCACTGAAGGCATTGGAGAAAAGCAAGAATGCAGGAATTGACTGAATACAAATTGAAATCATTCAACAAACTGATACAGACCTGGAAGTACTCATTAGTCAATGCCAAGAAATTTAGAAAACCGCTACCTGGCCAGCTACTTGGGAGAGGTCCATATTTGTCTCCATTCCAAACAAAGGTGATCCAACAGAATTTGGAAATCATCTAAAAATATGAAGTTCACATGCAAGTAAAATTTTGCTGATGATAATTCAAAAACAGTTGCAGCAGCACATTGACAAGAAGCTGCAAAAAATTTGAGATGGATTCAGAAGAGGATATGGAACTAGGGATATCATTGTTAAAAATGTATGAATCTTGGTTGAAAGCAGAAAGTGTCAGAAAGATATTTATTTGTGCTTTATTGACTATGCAAAGGCTTTTGAATTAGTGGGTCATAGCAAACTATGAATAATATTAAGAAGAATGATTATAAATAAAAAAAGAAGAAGTATGAAGAACCTGTACACAGACCAAGAGGCTATCATTTGAATGGAATAAGGGAATACATAATGGCTTAAAATCAGGAAAGGTGTTCATCAGAACTGTATCCTTTCAGCAAATTTATTCAATCTGTATGCTAAGCAAATAGTCTGAAAATCTGTATTATATGAAGAATGTGGCATCAGAATTCAAGGGAGACTCATTAACAACCTTACTTTTTGGAAATGAAGAGGAAATACTTGATGTTGAAGATCAGTAGACAGTCTTCAGTATGGATTGCACTCCAATGTAAAGAAAATGAAAAATTTCACAACTGGACCAATAAATAGCAGCATAATAAATGGGGAGAAAAATTGAAGTTGTTGAAGACTTTGTTTTCCCGACTTCCATAATTAGTGTTCATGAAAGCAGCAGTCAAGAAATCAAATGACACATTCATTAGGCAAATCTGCTGCACAAGACCTCTAAAGTGTTAAAGAGCAAAGATGTCATTTTGAGGACTAAGATGCACTTGACTCAAGTCAAGGTGATTTTCAATCACCTCATATGCACGTGAAAGTTGGACAATAAATAAGGAAGACCATAGAAGAATAGTTACATTTGAGGGATGGTGCTGGGAAAGAATATTGAAAACATCATGGATTGCCAGAAGAACAAACAACTCTGTCCTGGGAGAACTGACAGAATGTTTCTCTCGTACTTTGGACATTTTGTCAGTTGGGACTAGTCCCTAGAGAAGGACAGCATGCTTGGTAAAGTAGAAGGTCATTTGAAAAGAGGAAGACCCCAATGAGATGGACTGACACTAGCAGCAACAGTGAGTTCACATTACAATTGAGAGGATGGTATAGCATTTCACTCATGTACAAAGGGTCGCTACAAGTCAGAACCAACGTGTGATCACCTATCAAACACAAAAACAAGAAGATAAAAGGTGTTTCAGACCATACCTCTGAGGAAACTTTATTTCAATTGGTTGCTCATAGAAGATCTTATCATGGACACAATTACATTATATTAGCTCTCATCATGAAGGATTCACACATTTTAACTGTTAAACCACTGAGAATCTTGGTCCAACCAAGGTGACACAAAAAGATCTATTATATTCCCTATCCATACTGTTCCTCTTTCAATCTATTCTCCACAGTACAGCTAGTAATACTTTAAAAAATATAGTTCCAAGTTTATCATTCTCCTACTTAAATACTTGCACGGTAATAAATGAAGCTTGCATATTTGTTTTTAGAGAATGGCAATGTAAAATGAAGTCCTGCTAATGACAAAGAATAAATAGCACACTTATTGGCGAGATATACGTGTATCTTCTCCCACCCCCCTTCCCTGACTGGTGCTCAGGTTTACATTCATACAAATACACTGCCCTGGTTATTTATGTAGATCTCTCTCTTATGAAGCCTGAGAACTGCAGGGATGAATAAGGCTGAAGGAACTGGTTTTGCAGGATTGTAACTATTTGTGTCCAAACATAGAAGAAACTGTCTTATTACTATTTGTTTTTATATGCTTTGCTGTGATCTTTTTCTTTCCAAAACACAGTGATCTCACAAGACATTGAATTAGGACATTGATCTTTCTATCTCCACTTTTTAAATAATAATCCTGAAAAGCATAATGTATGTAATTTAGAGGAATTTTTTTGGGAAAATTAATTTCTGTGCGTAAATCCATGGGAGGGGATTGCAACCATATAATGAAGGAAAATATACGATTTGTTGAATGTAAAACTGATGATCCGCTGTATAAACCTTCACTCAGTTCACAATAAAATGTTAAAAAAAAAAAAAAAAAGATTGAATTGAATATACCGATTTGGTGCAATATTGTGATACCATGAATTTATCTCATACTCCTGCCAAACAATTGGGTTTGTTGTTGTTGTTAAGTGCCATGAAGTTGGTTCCGACCCATAGCAACCATGTATAGGGTTTCCAAGGAGTGACTGGTGAGCTTGAACCACCAACCTTGTAGGTCAAATGGTTTTGCAGTCTGGTGCATTAACCCACAGCGCCACACCAGGATTCCAAATAACTGGGCTTGTTGTTGTTATGTGTCGTGGAGTCGTTTCCAACTCATAGCGACCTTGTACAAGGTTTCTGAGGCTGTAAATCTTTACGGGAGCAGTAAGCCTCATCTTTCTACTGTGTAACAGCTGGTAGTTTCGAACTGCTGACCTTAAGGTTCGCTACCAGAGCTCCTTAAATAATTGGGTAGGACTATGTAGGACCATGCAAATATGGTTTATGGAATTCTAATGCTGAGATTGGTTAGTAACATAATCCCAGGGCCATCAAGTAAGAAGAGCTCTAAGCAGAGTGTAAGATCCCTACCTGGAAAAGCATTGGCAGCAGAGGTGGAAGTATGGAAAGACAGAACAGCTTTCATCTTCCTGGCCCTTGAAGGAATACAGATGAGTGCCTACAGGCAGGAGACTGGCTTTCAGAATGTACCCTTTGGACATTTACAGACTGGCTAGAAGACCTTTGTAATATTTGCCTGAGAAGGCCAGAGGTCAAGGGACCACATGGGTTAAAGGTTGAAGACAAGAGGGAGGTATATCTGACTGGCAGAGAAGAGGCATTCCTAACCAGAGAACTGCTGCATCTTGAGTTGTTTCTGACCTGAATTGTACCTTGGTCACTTTCATGAAATAATAATAATAAAAAAATCCATGAGTTGAGGTTGAAGAATGTGAAAGAAGAGATACCGATTTACTGTCAGATCTAAGTCACAAATTCCTATCACACCAGATGTTCAATTATTTATTTATTTGTATCTAATTTTAAATCTGACATCCAAAATTGCTTAGTTTTGGTAAAAATGAACAATCCATATTCAGTGTGCAGTGCATAAGTAGAATATCCTTTCTTGGTCCCCAAGAACAGTAATGGTAAAGAAATGATAAAACACCACATAGCTATTGTGTTTAGGGTATTGATGACTCTAACTTAGTAGGGAATGAGCAATAACCAAAGTATTGAAATTAAGTAATAATTTATCGTTTACCAGGCAGTGGTTTTTATAATGATAACAAACTGAAAGTTAATTTTATGCCTAAATATGTATTTTTAAATTTTCATAAAGATGTGGGATAGAAAGATTCAGGTTATCTGAAAAAGACACAGAATGTGTACCTGGGTTTAGAATTTGTTAGCACTTTGACTTGACCAGACAGCTTAGCTGAAAAGGAACAGGGATGCTGACCCAGGATCCTGGGCAGCGCTCAGCTGTGAGTGATGTCACTGACTTGAAGAACACTGCAGGATGCCAAGTGATACTGGCTGAGAACCTTCCATTCATTTCTCGAAACCAGGTAAATGGAGTCTTCCAGGTCCATTCCATTCAAACTGCATCTAAAATAGCTCTAACTTCTTCCTCTGTATGAACCCATTGAGGAGATGTGATTTGTTCATTTGTTTGTATGTGTGTGTATATGTGTTTGTGTAAACTCACCCATGTAAGAGATATTGTAGTTACTGGGAAGCCAAATTCCATTTGAATTGAAGATATGTCTTAGTAAGCCAAAAATTCCAGAAGGGAAGACAACACATCCATATTTTTTACTCAAATTTTGCTAAAATGTAGCTCATCTGTTCAAGAAGACTGCTGAAGTTCCTTCTCCCTAGCAGGAGTTTTGACTAGTCTCCAGGCCTGTTGAGCACTTAATCCAGTCTGAGTCAACAGGCAATGAATGCTTGTATCCCTCCAGGCTTCTATTGTACAAAAGCACTGCCTTATCTAGGGTGCTGTCTCTAGTTATGTTCCAAAGTTGAAAATTCATATAGCCCAACAGAACTACAGTCCTTCTGGTCGACATGGTTCCAGCATCTTTCTACATGACACATGAGGTAGAGGGAGAGGGACTTTTCCTCTTCATTGGGCCCAGACTATGCACCAAGGTCCAGTGCCATGTGCCACTGCACCTCCCATTACCTCCATGCTTCCTGTTTCCTCTCCAGGTCAGATCAGAGCATCACTTTTCTCCACAAAGGCCCTCTTCTTCACTGAGTGATTTCATCCAAGCAAACAAAGGTTTGCAGGTTAATAGACAGTTCATAAATTCAATCTCAGTTTGCTCCCCTTACACCTTCTGAAGTATTTCTTCTTAATATCTCAGCTCAGACAGATGGCAACCTTTGAAGGAGCCTTCAAGCTCACCAGCTGCTACTTGGAAATCCTATACAGGGTCGCTACAGGTCGGAGCTGACTCGATGGCACTTCACAACAACAACAATTTGATGTTTGCACCATCAAATCAACTGAGTCTTAGTTTGATTTAATGGATTTAAAAGCATACCACATGCTCTTTCTTCCCTTGAACTAGGCATACCTGTGTTGCAGTATGACTGTTTACTGTTGAGATAAGGTGGAAGGACACACTGAACAGTTAGATAAGGTACTGTGTGTTGAGATTCTATGTTGAGATGCACATGTTTCATGCTATGTCTTTTTCAAAAAATAAAATTAAATTAAAAACATCAGGATGACGTGGTTTTGCCTCCCACATGATGCAGGATAATTCATGATTTCAGTTTAACTGTTTCTAAACCTGTTTCGCTGTCACCATGTTGCAAAAGAAATAGGATATATTTTTATTTTAACTGAAAACATTTTGTTGTTGTTGTTGTTAAGTACTGTTGAGTTTGTTCCAACTTATAGTGACCCTGTTTAGGGTTTCCAAGGAGCCACTGTTGAGTTTGAACCACTGACTTTGTAGTTCAAACTGAACCATGCATGACATAGGCTGTGATTAGACCTGCTGTTTTCTATATATGAGTTACTACCTTGATCCATTATGCTTGGGATTCTTGTGTTGTTTAAGAGTTAATCCTGGTTGTGGTGCTTGTGTGCCACTGAGTTGGTTCTGATCCTACAGTGCCTTGCAGGAGCAAAGAGCCTCATCTTTCTCACGCAGAGCAGAATCTTCCTCTGATAGATTCAAACTGCTGACCTTGCCATTAGTAGTCCAGCTCATAATCCACTAAGCTACCAATGTGCCTTAAGAGGTAATACTGTTGTTGTTATGTGCCGTGGAATAGGTACCGACTCATAGCGAACCTGTACAGGGTTTCTGAGGCTGTAAATCTTTACGAGAGCAGAAAGCCTCATCTTTCTCCTGCAGAACAGCTGGTAGTTTCAAACTGAAGGCTGTGAGGTTAGCAGCCAGTTGTAACCACTACCTACCAGAGTTCCTAAGAGGTAAAACTAGTAAAGTCCAAATTAGCTACCCAAAAGAATGGCAAGCAAGCTGCAATTTATTGGCTGAATTTTAGTCAGTAGCTTTAGTTCCATCTTTCCTTACCAAAACCTTTAATGTGAATTCCAGCAAATAACACGCCTGACATTTGAATATCCCTTTCTCATTAGTGAGAGAACTATTATCCATCCGTCTACATATCCACCCATCTTTCTATTCATCCATTCATCTATCTGATGTCTACCACATGCTATTTATGCCTAAATCTGAATAACAAAAAGGGAGTCAAAGAGTGGCAACTGGATAGGTAGCTGCTGTATAGTTTTGTCAGTTTGTGGTGGATTTTGGAATAAAATTCATCCAGGTTCCTCTATCTAAGAAGCTTGGCTCCCCAGCCCATCCTTTCAATACGGCTGTGATTGACAACACTAATACCGCAGCAGCCCCTTTTTGGCCTGTGTTAGACAGGAAGCACCACTGTAACAGACATCTTTACCAGACATTTCAGGAGGTACTGTGAGGTTTATCAAACACAGAGAGAGGAATGACACTGAACTGGGATGACAGCCAAGAGGGTTGAGCAGAGACTGAGAAGTAATTTTCACCTCCAAGGACCGTGGTAAGAAGAATAGAAAGGGTCTCAACTTTTCTTGAAGTTCAGTTATCTGAGTCTTTTTGAGAGTTAAGCTACCATCAGAAGATGGTGGAAATATCTCATCTGTATTAATGATGCTGTGTAGTCGTATTGAGTTTTTTGGCTTGTTTTTGCTTGAAAATAATGTCTTATATATTGAACATTACCAAAGAAGGTGTTGTATATAAATACAGTTTTCCAGATCTTCAAACACTAAAACTTATATATTAAAACACTGAATTTGGCTAGGCTTTGATGAATTTTGTTCTAAAAACCATTCTAGCCTTTCTAGCCATCTTAAGCAGAGCCCACTACTGGAACATTTTTCTTGACCGAGCTGACACTCAGATTCACACCCCGACATTAATTTGTACTTACTGATATACACAGTGACTTTTGTGTTGTATCTGGGAAGGTTGCTGTTGTTAAGCACTGTCAAGTCAGTTTCAACTCATAGCAACCCTGTGCATGGTTTCCAAGGCTTTAAATCTTTGTGGGAACAGAAAGCCTCATCTTTCTCCCACAGAGCAGCTGGAGGGCTGAACCACAGACCCTGTGGTTTACAATCCCATGCTATCGTATGGAGCCACCATGCTCCCCCTCTGGGAAGGTAGATACAGGAAAAAGAAGCAAAGGAGAAGGATAGAGGCAGTGTTATGGCCTCTGTTAGCTTTTCACTTCCTTGAACATACCATGAACTGGTATCTGGAGTTCATTGTACTCATGTAGTTATAGAAATCAAAATCTGTTAGAACTGTTTTTATAAAGAATTTGTGTTATTCCAGTCCCAAACCAAGCCTAGTTGTGGTCCTGGTGACAGTGTGTCAAGGACTTTGGAAGAGGTCATTCTCTCCATTCCCATAGTAAACTGATCTTAATAATAGCCTATGATATTGGCATTAATGGTGGTTCAAGAATTCTTTTAGAGCAGGTGCTTGAGGATGGCAAGCTTTTTGTGAAAGGGGTCTAGTGCACTTATTTTGTAGATGATTTTGTGTCCCAAACACACATTTTAATTTAGACTAACTTGTTGATAATGCCTGGAAATGAAGGAAGTACACTAAAGATTATCCTATCTTTCTAGATTACTCAAAACCATTATCCACATGCACAGATTTCTGTGGTTTCTAATGCAGAATTGGCCCTTTAGTCCACATTATTGTTGTTAAGTACCGTGGAGTTGGTTCTGACTCATAGTGACCCTGCACAGGATTTCCGAGGCTATAAATCTTTACAGGAGCAGAAAGCATCATCTTTCTCCCACGGAACAAATGGTAGTTTTGAACTGCTGACCTTGCGGTTAGCAGTCCGATTCGTAACTATGATGTAGAGCAGACAAGGATGACTGGTTCATCTGAGCCTGTTACTTTTCCTTAAAAATTTGCTTTCAGTCATCCTTGTCTGCTCTACATCATAGTATTCGCCATTTATGACAGAATATCAGATCTAGTGAGAGAAAGGAGTATGAATAGATGTACAGAGTAGGATAAGCACTGGACTGTATGGTTGTTTTGAACCAGAAGGCCAGCAGTTCAAACTCATGAGCTGTTACTTGGAAACTCCATATAGAGTCGCTATGAGTCAGAACCGACTCAATAGGGAAAACAGATAACTTAATATATCTGGAATTAAAAATGCAGGAAGGAAGTTAAATATTGAAAATGTTTGGAAAGTTAACTGGGGCCTGGAATTAAAAGTTTGGATTTATATTTGAGAAAATGAGGAAAAATTTAACATTTTAGAGAAAGAAAGTGATTAGAATGAAAATATTAATTAAATACATTAAATGCATTTGCATTAGATAAGTGCATATTGTATTGTTAAGATAATGTCAGGAGAAGGTGTTTACATATGGACTACTTACAAAGATCTTACATTAAGAGTAGTCCATATTCTTGGACCATAAGCAATTTGAAACTGGGTGTATTTTCTTAGATATAAATATAATTGCATATAATACTATAAAATAACTGAAGTTGACAAGTATTCACTCCAGGGCAACTCAATCAGCATTTTAAAAAAGACTTAAGCATTTGAACATCTCCCTTTTTCTAGAATGATTTTCCCCTTTTCATATCTCAGGAGGCTATATAGTATCATTATTACCAAAGCCAGGAAATGGTCTCCCATGTGGTGTCTATTATGTGCCTCTAGTAGATCTTTTGCAGTTCATTTCCCAAAAATGATTCTTCAATTCATTTGAATCATAACCTGAACTGGGCATTTACTAAAAAAAAAAAAGCCCCCAAATTTCTCTATAGTTTTAGACTGTAATTCACAAAGAATATTGCTAGATTACAATAATCAAACCTCATTCTCTAATCTCAGAAATGATGCCTACCCCTCCAGCATTTTGGCTACATTTATTCTCTGGTTCATGTTTTGCATTTTAGGAAGTTAAATGACAAATTAAATGCACTTTAATTGGTGGAAACCAGAATCATTACTTTTCTTTGCATAGGATTCCTTTACAAGAAACATTTATTTACAAAATCAAATGGAAATGTTGTTGTTAGGTGCCATCGAGTCGGTACCGACTCATAGCGACCCTATACACAGCAGAACCAAACACTGCCTGATCCAGGGCCACCCTCACTACTGTTGCCACGCTTGAGTCCATCAATGCTGCCAATCCATCTCATTGGGGGTCTTCCTCTTTTTCTCTGACCCTCCACCTTTCCAAACATGATATCCTTCTCCAGTGACTGGTCTCTCAAATGGGAATAGGACCTGGTATTCATGAGAGAAAGCCAAGTGCTCTTGACTCCTCTAGTTCAATCCTCCTTTCAGCTTTAAACTTTGGAACAGAAACTAAGAGGTGTGTGCTGAGAAGAAGGGGTGGGGCAAGATGAGGGAAGAGTTCCTGTCTGAAACCCATAGTAACCTAGCTCTACAATCATTTACATTAGAAGTATAGTTGTGAGTATAATTTGAAATTATGGAGCAAAATCATATATAGTTTAATACTAAATCATTTTCCCAAAACTGGACCAGGTGGTTAATTTGCACTTAGCATTGTTGAGTCACACTAGTTTCTTCTATACATTTATAGCGGGTCTGTTTAGCATTTTTCTGGATAGTCATGTTTCTTTCAAAATTTATATTCTTGGCTCTTTGGAAAATCAGTGACTGAAATATGAGAGCAGAATACTTAATGGCACTGGATGCTTTTTTCAGACTATATGCTTCATAGTCTGGGAAGCAACAACTTATTCAAATACAATGTTGTTAGATTAGCATAATCAGAGTTGTAATGGCTCATAAGGTACGGTGCAGATAAAGCAGCATAATCAGCAGTGGAGAGTTGGCTCTTTTCCACCTGTGACCATAAATCAAATGGTCACTGCGATGAGAGAAAATTAACAAAAGGTTTGTAAGGAGACAGTTGAAGTGATAGTTGAACATTTGGAGAAGTTGTTTGCTGTAGAATGGTATTCTAAAAGTAAGAAAAAATGAGATATACTTTTCTGATGCATTGAGAAGAACAAATTAGAAAGTTCTTTACAAAAGGACAAGGGATTTGGGGTCTCAAGTATTAGCCTAGTAATGAGACTCTTTACTGGACATAAAATGATTTCTTTCGATATATTAATTCCCTAACTGCATATTCAAAGCCATACAATCATGTCAGACTCTAGTTTCAAAGGCAAAATGAATTGAATAATATAATATACATTGGTCTTATTGTTTTCTTGGTAGTTGTACATATAAAGGAAATATTAACAGGTAATTAAAAGATAAGGACTGTGATTAGTTAACACTAAGAATTTCATTTTTCTTTCTCATCACTGCAGAAGCTTAGGTTTTTAATAGAGAATAAAATAAATATACAAGTTTATAAATAACTTAATTAAATCAAGTCCTTAAACCTCAATGAATCAAATAAAATAGCATTATTAGTACTATTATAGTATAAAGGAGACAATTTATTCTTATAAATTGCTTTGATGATCTCAGATTTCATCATTAGCTAGTATAAGATGAAATGGTTATCGTATCAATTATCTATTGAATGCTTACCATGTGCCAAGAACCCTGGTGGTATAGTGGACTAAATGTTGGGCAGTTAACCTTAGTGGGTTCAAACCTATCAACGGCTGCATGAGACAAAGATTAAGCTATTTGCTACCATGAAAATTCACAGCCTCAGAAATCGCAGCAAATAGCTGTACTCTGTCTTAGAGGATTGCTATGAGTCTAAATCAACTTGATAGGAGTGGATTGGATTTGGGGTTGATAACTATGTGCCAGGCCCTTTAGAGAGCAATTTACTCAGCACTTACATTGTCTTATTTATCCTCTTTATAACACTGTAAAAGAGACAGCAAGATAATCTTCATTTTAGAGGTGAGAAAACAATATACATAAATACTAAATAAGTTGCTTAGGTCTGATGCTTATCAGTGTTAGAACTGGTGTTCAAATTTAGACTCTATGTGCCCTTTAATTTTTTTTTTTTTTTTTCTGGCAAGATCTCCTAAAAAGTGCAAGTTAATATCCACAACAAAAGTTCACAGAAATTTCCTACTGTTTTCCATTGTTCTCAGTGGGATGGCAGGTTCCAGAGCTTTCTGAAGCTATCCTTCAGTAGGACATCTATTGAAATATTTTTCTGACTAATTTTTTTTTAAATCATCTGTCTGTTGGATTATTTTATGATCTATTCCATAAGATGGAGGGATGTCTTCCAAACTCTAATATTTGTGATTGGATTAAGTTTCACTTCACAGTATGGGCCATATCAAGGTTTAACCTTCTGAAGTTGTTACATTTGAAGTGACATGAAAAAAATGGTCCCATATTTATCTGAGAAAAGCAAGAAAATGAACAAATGTATATTGATTACATTTTATATCCTGGGGTCTATAAGGCATAAATATCCATTTTGCAGAGGAGGAAACAAGCTTAGAAAAGATAAGTAATTGATCAAGTCTATCTGCCAAATAGGTGACAGCTGAGATTTTAACTGAGGCCTGTCCTCATTCTCTCCCCTATTTTGCACTGAACCAGATCCTTGAAATAATACACAGTCATAGTTTGTGGCAATCTCTGTTGCTTGTCTTTCTGATAGAGCTATTGGTGTGAACTTAAAAGCAAAAAGTACTTTTTGTTATTCTAAGAGTCGCCAAATTCAAGATATTATGGGAATTAATATTGTAGGGATCAAATGGATTACCTTAGATAATATGTTGTCTTAATGAACAGGTTTGAAATGAAGAAACTCGACTCTAGGCAATATTACATCTATTCCATAGTGTTTATTCCATTTTCCTTAGTACAGATGTTTTGGAGTTACAAACATGAAGTCATGTGTTTTCAAAGAGTCAATATTATAATGAGAAACTTTTTTTTAAATTGAGTTTCTCATGGACTTCATGAGTTCATGAATTGCTCAACCATCAAGTGGTAAAAAGAAATTGATAACTGTAAGTAGTTCTTTTTATTCTCTCAGACGTAATTAAAGAAAACCTGGGATCCACCCTTACATGAATGCTTGTGGCAGTTTAAATTTGCCATGGTCTTGCTCATGTTTTCTGTGATTGACAGACCATGGGTTAGCTAACGATGGCATTTGACCAGGGCAGAACTGATAAACAGGTGTTGATCCATGTTAAACTTGAGACTCTGAAGTGAGTAACCATTTCTGATATAATTTTTTCTCTGTGATATTAATGTCCTTGTGATATTCTGGGATCTGGGATTTTCTCTGAAGAGAGATACTGAGCAAGTAGTCTCCCTCCGATATTGGTTTTAATATATTCAGCACTCAGGGAAAGGGTTCTCTGGGGTTTACCTCATAACATCAGGGATGTTGTGGCATGTAATTTTAGATTGAGGTCTGGGAAACCAATAGTTACTAGTCAATTTTTATAGCGCAGTTTTCCTAAAAGAGGTTGATACAGAAGCAAACCATGAACCAAAACCTGGAACAAATAATATAAATTTGAGGAACCCAAAATCAAATACAAACTATTATTTTTATATTCTACTGAACTGAGAAATGAAACAAAGCTGTTGTTTTTCTTTTCATTAAACCCTAGTGAGCCAGTTTGAACCATGATCCATTGAACTTTAATCAGACTAGAACATCAAAATATTTTCGAAATCACACATGTCACCTGAATATGATTGAGGAAGAGTCCCTTGTGCTAAGTACTTGTTCACTATCAGAACTAAAATTCAGCTTAACAATTTCTCCCAGCCATCTATCTATGTGAGGGCAGATGGGCTATAAGAGGCATTGGTCATAAGACAGGGAAGAAGAAAATCAGTACTTCAAACATGTTTATTTATTTATTTTTTTGAGCTGCAAAATGTTTTGTCAAATCAATTCAAACATTGCAAAGTAACATAAAACAGATTGGTGTGATCTTATGTTGTTTGAAAGAGAGTATGAGGCCCCAAGACTAGACAACTAGATTCTCCCTGATGTCTCTAATGAATGCCAGAACACCAGGGAGCACTAAATGACATTGCACAGGATTTGGGTTCTGTCTCTAAACTTCCCTTTTGCATAGATGATTCTTACAGATATATCTTGACGTCTATCCTGGTTGCTATTCCCATTTCTAATTGCTGGCTATACACTATTGATTTAGTCTTTACTGACCTACCAAATGAGAAATGACTAATATTGAACGGATTCTATCTTCCTTTAAACCAACTATTCCTATACTATTTCTGTTAATGTGATCACCATTCTCCTCCTTAACTACGCTTGAAACCTAGTTAACTAACTCAAGTTCTTCTCACATCCATCTGTGAAAACATCAGTGTCCTGCCTTGTCACGATCCAATTAAAGCACACATGGTTGGTGTCAAACTGGGTCTTTGATGCTGTGCTCAGATTTGGGGTGGGCAGTGAGGTCCCTAAAGTGTGCTTGAAATAGGAGAGACCAGCAGATGATCCTAAGGTGGCTACCTAGCAAAGCTAAAGCAGCAATTAGAGAGGTTGTCAGGAATCTTAGCAATATCAAGAGCTCAGACCTGAGTCAATTTCAGGGAGTATGGGGAATGATGGTGATTGGTTCAGTAACTCTTCTGGATTACCATTAAGGAATTGTGTGGCCTTGGACAGGCAGAGGACTAAATTCCTCTTTGGGCTTTGTTTTTAGTTATATAGCCTTCAGCAAACACATTTTTCTGAGTCACAATATTCTCAAAAGTAAGATGTGAATAATAGCTTATCCCCTACCTCAATTATGGGCTGAATTGTACCCCCATCCCTAAAATCTATTTTCATTCTGAACTACAGGGTTGCTGTGAGTCAGAATTGACTTGATGGCATTGAGTTTGGATTTTATACTAATGAATGTGACCTTGTTTGGAAATAGGGTCTTTGAAACTGCTATTTGTTAATAGAAGGTCATACTGGAGTAGGCCCTAATCAAATCCAAAAGGCATCATGATAAAACAGAAAAAAAGAAACAGAGACACAGCAGGAAAACTGCCATGTGAAAATGTAGGTAGACATTGAAATAATGCATTTACAAGTCAAGGGATGGCAAGAATTGCTAGAAATCACCAGAAATTTCAGGAATACAAGAAAGTATCTTCCCCTAGAACCTTCAAAGAGAGCGTGGTCTCACTGACACCTTGCTTTCAGACTTCTATCCTAAAGAACTATCAGACAATAAATTCCTCTTTTAAGCGTCTGGAATTTTGTAGTACCACCCCTAGGAAACTAATAAAAACTTTTTTGAGTTTATAGTGAGAATTATATAAAAGAATAATGAAACCAGCATGATAAATTTTACAGTGTTCTGTGCATGATGGTGGTGTTAGGCAGTAATCTCTCTGAACTCAGCTTTTCATGTGTTCATTTATTTGTTCAAATATTTACCAAGCACCTACAGTGTCCAGATTCTTGTTAGGCATTGGCAGTAGAGTAGTAAACACCTCCCCTACCCTAAGGCACAGACTCTGCTCTTACCAAGTAGAAGTGGAGGCAGACTTTAATCAAATGATAACACCCATAATAATCATTTGCAGATATTACATTACACTTACTATGTGCCAGTCTTGTTCTAAGCCTTTAAAGGTACCTCATTTAATCCTCAGAACAATGCTAAGAGACAGACAATAGTATATCATCCAATTTTACAAATTAGATAACTGAAGTACAGAGAGAGGTTAAACAACTTGCCCGGAAGTTGGTAGCAGAGCCACGCTCTAGAAGCCAAACTCAAGAAGCCTGACTCTACATCTCAAATTCATGCTGATCATCAATATATCAAACTACCTTCCCAACCTGACAGGGTTTATCCAGGTGGATGAGTGTGCAGTCACTCCTGAGCTCCATTGGTAACTAGCCTCTCTATTCTTCAGTTCCTTTTTCTAGAAAACAGTGTATAACTTCTTGGAATTAAATACCAAACCAAGCTCTTGGTCATCAAATCTATTCATTTTGAGAATAAATGAAATAATACTTGCAATACAGCACTCAATACAGTCTTACAAATGTATACTAAATGTTACTTATTAGTTGTTGATGATGACAGGTGCAATAAAGAACATGCACAGGATTAAGGGAATAAAACAGGAAGACCTAGCTGAGATAATGTGAGAAGAGCAAGCAAAAGAGATGTTTAAACTGAGACCTGAAGAATGAATAATAAACATGGGTGATGGAGGGGGAAGGATAGGAGAAACAGTGTGTGTAGAGACCCTAAGACAAGAAGGAGATTAGCTCCTTTCAGGTATAAAGAGGAAGCTAGTATAATTGAAATGGATGGAGTGAGAGGGATTGGACTGGGAGGGGGCGCTGCTGCAAAGGTAGGGAGGGGAACTTCTCTCTCTGTTCCTCCCTTGTCATTTCCACTGCTACACTAATGTGGGCCTTATTATCTCAGGCCTGAATTATTCCAATCACTTCATAATTATTCTCTTTCTCTGTACTTTCTTACATCTTCTAACTCATTGTGCATATTCCTGGCAGATTAAGGCTCCTAAGTAATTCTTTTGATCATTTGATCTCTAAAAAAATTTAAAAATTGTCACTGACTATCAAATGAGCTCCAAAAATCAAACATTCAATGGCATTTACAACCTGACTTCAATCTGCTTTTGGTCTTTTCTTTCACAACTTATCTTCACATGTTCCAGACACTTAGTAATTTCGCTTTCTTGGACTCATTTTATACATTTTGGCCTGTACCCTTTTGCTCTCCTTTTCTCTGACTGAAATGCATTCCTCTTTCTGTTTTACTTTCAATGTTGACCTCAATAAATACTATCTGTATCATATGCCATCTCTTCCACGAAACCATCCCAAGGTCTTAAAATACCATATCTCTTTGATTGTCTTTTCTGTATATAACTGTCTCTTTAAAAAATAATTATAAATTTAAAAGGTGTGGCTATTTTTATTATAAATATAATACATATATAAAATTATTTTTAATGATCCATAATCTATTGCCTAATCTAGCATTTTGATGTGATTTGTTCCAGTTGTACATGTAGAATTTGAGAAATATGCATGATTAAGTGTATATTTCTCTTCATAATTGCATGTAAAAGATAAAAACATATTTAAAACATTTTAAAGTCTATATACTAATCAAGTGTGGTGGTGGTAGAGTAGACAATATGTAACCATTCTCCTATTGTCTCATTTCTTTATTAATAAAATGAGGCAATGAAAATGCCTATCTTCTAGGGTTTTTGTGACTATTAGATGAGACATATATTAAAGCATTCACAAAAATACCTAGGATACAATAGATGTTCAATAAATGATGATCATTATTTTTTTTAGCTTACCAGAAAACAATTTATCTGCTCTCAGATGAAGCATATAATGAACATATTGGGGATGCTCTTATATGTTTCTTCTCTCTTGCCCTAAAAGGTATTATGGGGCATAAATCCAAAAAAATAAAAGATCTCAATCGCACATGGCAGACACTTGTTGTTGTTGTTAGGTACCATTGAGTTGGTACCTACTCATAGCAACCCTACGCACAACAGAACGAAACTCTGCCTGATCTTGGGCCACTTAGACTTGGTAAAAATTATCCAAGAACTATACCTATCCAAGAAATGCTTTACTGAACCTATATGGGGTTTCCAAGGAGCCACTGGTGAGTGTGAACTATTAACCTTGCAGTTCAAACCAACCTTTCAGTCCAGTGCTTATCCTACAGCACCACACCTTAAAAATAAGGACTACCTTATTTTTATAGTAGGAATAGTAATTCTTATCTTGTCATAACAGCTAAAGAAAATAACATAAGTAAGAGACCTTGGCATAGATATTAAAGGTCCATTTATTTGTTGTTGTTGTTAAGTGCCATGGAGTCAGTTCCAACTCATAGCAACCCTGTACAGTGTTTCCTAGGAGCAGCTGGTGGATTTGAACTGCCGACCTTGTAGTTCAAGCCAACATTGCAGTAGAGGCATCACAACTCAAATCCATGGATTTCCTTCTCTGTCTTTCCTCTTTTTTTAAGACCAAATTCAGACAAAACAAAATATGTAAGGGAAAGGCTATAAAACCAGTAGGATGGTCAGAAAATAGCAGGGATATGGAGATTCCCCCCCCCCCCCCCCCCAAATCTTTCTGATTATCTTTCTGTAATTTTTGTAATTCAGGTAGATTATCTTCTCTTACACCTCTTTATTTCTCAACCTCTTGTTCCTCACTTGTGAGTTATAAGTGAGGAAACATTACAGAAAGTGAAATGCAATAAACCAAACCTCTATCTGTCAATTAGTTTATTCTGACTCATGGTGACCCATATGTATCCATTAGGTTTTCAAGGTAGACCTTTCAGGGTGAAGTCAGAGAAGCATTTTGTTGTTGTTGTTGTTGTTGTTGTTAAGTGCCATTGAGTCAGTTATGACCCATAGCAACCCTATATAGGGTTTCCACGCAGCAGCTATATGGTGAGCTTTAGGAGAGCATCATTCTTTATTAAAATTCATGTTTGTGCTATGGTTAGATGGCCTGGGTTTGAATTGCTGTACATCTTGCTCTAAGATCCCTGGATGACACTAAAAGTTTGCACTGCACTTAAAGGTCACTGCCAAGAAAACCTTATGTGGTGGTTCTACTCTGTAACACATGAGTTGACCATGAATCAGATTTTATTAGATGGCAAGATGTTTGGTTTGGGTTTACATCTTGTTCCCCCTTCTATTGCAGCCTCTTTTTATCACCTATTAAACAGAACCGATAGATCTGTTTTGGAAGAAGTGCAGCCAGAGTGCTCCTTGGAGGCCAAGATGGCTAAGCTTCATCTCTCATACTTTGGACATATTGTCCGGAAACAGTCGCTGGAGAAGGATGTCATGCTGGGTAAGGTGGAGGGTCAGAGAGAAAGAGGAAGACCCCTAATGAGATGGATTGGCCAGGTGGCATCATTGATGGACTCAAGTGTGGCAGCGGTTCTGCTGTGCATGGGGTCGCTATGAATCGGTTCCGACTCGATGACACCTGACAACAACAACAACAATTAAACAGAGACAGCAATGGTGCCCAGAGTAAAAGGTTGCTATGAGTATAAAATGAAATAATTCATGTAAACAAAACGTTAGCATAGTATGTGACTTCTTGGGCATCACACTGTTTCAAGAGTGAGACCAACTATAGAGCCAAGAGGACAGAACCTAGGGAACTACTGTCTTGAATTCAGGCAGTAAGCATGGGGTGTTATGACTCTTTCACTGTCTGTAGAAGACTCTTGATAGCACAAATGGTAAAGTACTCCACTACTAAACAGAAGTTTGGTGGTTCAAACTTAATCAGAGCTACCAATGATGTCATCATTTCTAACAATGATTAATGATGGTGACCATAATGACTAGAAGGAAAGTCCCACAAAAGCATGCCCAAAAGTTGTATTATTTGTGCTAATATTTGTTTTTTTAAATAATATGTAATGTATTTAACCTTTCAGAACTCTAATTCTATATTTAAAAAATATTAAAATATTTTTACCCCTATGTTGCCTATAAGAAGTAAAATTAAATTATTTTTCCTTAAAATTTCATTAATAAAATAATTCAATGTTTACTCAAAATCTATTTATTTATCTACCCATTTATATATTATTTTTCTATAACTCTGGTAGCATAGTGATTACAAGTCAGGCTGCAAACCTCAAGGTCAGCAGTTTGAAACTACTAGCTGTTCCGTGGGAGAAAGATGAGGTTTTCTGCTTCTGTAAAGATTTATAGGCTCAGAAAACCCTGTGCAGGGTCACTATGAGTCAGAACTGATTCCAGGGAACATAAACATCACCACCACCACCACCATAGATCTATATGCATGGAAGTGTATCAGAAATAATGTGTTATTAATGTCAAAGATGATTATTTCTGGATAATGAATTTTCTTTGGGTGATTTGAAAACTTGCCCCTTCTATTTTTTAAAAGTTGCTTTAATTCTCTAAAATCATTAAAAATATTTCTTTAGAATAATAGAATATTTTTTTCAAAAAATTACCAAATGTAATTAGAAACAAATATTCTAAAAATTAGTTCTATAAAACAGAAATCCAGATAATTTCTATTTTATTTTATTTTTTAAATACAACACACACATACAAACTACTTCAAAAAACACCAATATCTTAGAATTTAAAAAAAAATGAAACAAACATCTCTTCCTCCCCTGTTGAACACCACCTTTCTTCAGTGAAACAGATGGATATCTATATAGTTCTAAAATCTGTCTAAAGAAAAAATGGATTTTTTGCTCTCTCCATTCATTCAAGGCAGGCTTACTGAAAAAGGAATGAGTTGGAAAATGAGATATATAGGTCTCATAATTAATATTCACAATTTATTTTATATAAATCCAGAGAATAGCATGAAAGCTTATTCTCCTTCGATGTTTCCAGCTATGAAATAGGCAGTACAGAGCCAACCAATATATACTTTAAAATCAAAGCAAACCCACTGTCAATTCCAATTCATAGTGACCCTGTGAGGATTTTTGAGGCTCTGATAGCGTAGTGGTTACAAATTGGGCTGCAAACCTTAAGGTCAGCAGTTTGAAACTACCAGATGAGGCTTTCTGCTCCCATAAAGATTTACAGCCTCGGAAATCCTGTACAGGGTTGCTATGGGTCAGAACTGACTCGACGGCACTTAACAACAACAAACCTTTCTCACATGGAGCGGCTGATGTGTTTGAACTGCCAATCTTGTGTTTAGCAATCCAGTGCTTACCCTATAGTGCCATAATAGGACTCCATATATAGTTTATGGTTCTTTTAAAGAGTGAATTCAGCTCATAAGAGGTAATTTGAGCATTTCAACTTGGACTCTAATAACTTGTATCAGTCTATGAGTGCAACTATCAAATGCTCTTACATTCTTGCTCTATTTGCAATGTAGGTTGTTTTCTCTTGAAGTTTGAATTTAATTTTCTTATCGCAAGTCTACTTTGTTCTTACCTCCTACTGAGTCTTCCCATCCCATGACTATCTGTAATTTTCTCATTTCCTCCTAAAGTATTTTTTTGTGTGTGTTTGTTTAGAGTGATTAATCATATGGATTCATAATTTGCATTATGCTTGGGCCTCCTACCATATCCTTATTAAAAAATTTATTTAAAAGTGAACCCTAGAATTACCACAGCAATGACATTCTTTACAGCTGAGTGGGAACGTGGATACCATGCACACTGATTTACTCTTTTCATTAAAGCTTTTAAAGAAAATTGGGTTTTAAAGGGCTATGTTAATATGATTCCAAAGCAAACAAGACATTTTTAACTCCTGTTAAATATCGACTAGTTTTTATCTGAGAAATGATAAATGATTCCTTAAGGAGTTGCCTTCAGTATTTGTTGATAAACCAGTAAGTAAACCAGACACATAAATTCATGAGTATGAGTGTGTGTGTGTGTGTGTGTGTGTGTGTGTTGACACCCATTTCCTACATGAACTTTGAAGAAAGTTTTGAGAAATACATAACTCTCGCTGTTGTCCTGAAATTTGGGTACTTTCAGAATAAGTAAGTTCACAGGTTGTTACAACCAGAGGTTTGAAGACACTTCTTAAAAAACAAAACTTTTTTCTTGTTTCAAATAAGCAATAGCACATCCCACCCACAATCCTTCCTGTCTTATGATTATTTTATTATTTTAATTATTATGTACTTCTGGAATATATTGCTTTTCTTCTTCTCATCCATTCTATGCATTTCTAATTCTTTCCAGTTTAGTTAAAAGATTATACTTCTAACAAGTCTTGATACTCCCTTGTTCCTTTCCTTAACCCTGACTCACCACTATGTCTTGTGTTCAGTCATCAGTGTCATCTTCACTTCTCTTCAAATGACATATGCTACAGTGGAAATCTGTAGTACTATGTCTGGTCCTTAACTCTAGTTCTGGTCCTAAAAAGATCCTTGACACCCAAAGTAACCCTGTATAGGGTTTTTAAGAAGCAGCTGGTAAATACGAATCGGGTTGCTAACCTCAAGGTCAGCAGTTCAAAACTACCAGCTGTTCTGTGGGAGAAAGATGAGGCTTTCTGCTCCCGTAAATAATTACAGCCTCTGAGACCCTGTGCAGGGTCACTATGAGTCGGAACCAACTCCACGGTACTTAACAACAACAACCTTATGTTTCAAACCAACTTTGCAGTCCAGCACATTAGCTCACAGCACCATCCCAGGACCTCAAGTTGTTGTTGTTGTTAAGTGCCGTTGAGTTGGTTCCAACCCATATAGACCCTATATAGGGTTTCCAAGGAGCAAATGGTGAGCTTGAACTGCCGAACTTGCAGTTCAAATGGCTTTGCAGTCTGGCGCATTAACCCACAGCACCGCACCAGGACCACCCCCACCCCCACCCCAGGGCCTCAAAGGAAGCCATTAAATCTGTGAGGTCTCTTTCCCTTGATCAGTGAGCTGAATAAGATAACGTCTTAGCTTTTGTCTGCTTAAGAAACATAGTCTCTTAAGAAAAAGAACACATACTAAAGGGGGGAGGGGGGAATTCTTTGCTGGTTGCTGGGATGTGGGGGGTGGGGTGAAGGGAGGGACGGAAAGGTGGAGCATAGGGCAGGGAATAGACACAGGGTAGTTTGGGTGCTGGAGAGGGGGGCAATATACAAAAAGGAAGAGGGGAATGGAAGAACTAAGCAAATGGGAGAACAATTATGCAGGCTTGCATGGTTTAGGTGGGACAGAGGTAAATAATGATGCATGCACAACCTTAGAACAACAGGGCTCTGGGACACAGGGATTGAGACATGGTTGGAATGGGAAAAGGGGGGGAAATAATGTTAAGATGCTTGGTTGTCTTTTGAATCTTGGTTATCCTTGCATTACATTAAATAATAAACAATGGAAGGGGAGAGAAAGGAATAGCCAGAAATATCACCATAGAAAGCTTGTATGTCCGTCTTCTACCTATAACTGATTAGAATACCTAAAATGGGGATACAACGTGCCCAGTGAAGGAGGCTTCATGCAGAGCCTCTGCATTACATAAGACTATAGTGGAATCCTGAACAGCATCCAGAATCTTCAGAGGTGGGAAATTTCCTCTCGAAAGGACAGGCAGACCAGCCTGGAGCAGCTAGAAGAACAGAAGATACTTCTTGAAAGAAAGACTGACAGGAAAAACACAAAGCAATATAGGCAGACTGACTATAGCCACGGAGGGCTGGAGAGGAGAGTGAAGCATCCAGCTGATAAGAAGAGAGCGCATATGCACAAAACACCCACACTTGCAGATAGTACCCACTTGACCTGGCTTCAATGACTGGATGATCAGAACTCAACTAGAAGAAGAAAGAAGACGAAAAAAAAGAGTAATCTGATACAATTTGATGAACTTGACCTACACCTATGGATGCAGTAGCTCAAAGAGGGAACAAATCTTTACAGCAAGAATCATTCCCACCCTCTTCATACACAGAGTAGACAGGGATGGGCAACTTGGACACTAGCTATCCAAAATGGGGAGGCTACATAGGCAAGAAGTGACTGGTTTACAAGCTTTCAAGAGGGAACCTAGACCCAGAGGGCGTGGAGGAAGGTAGAATCTCCACTTAGTATCCAATCTGTTTAGGTGGGACTGATGAAAGGAAATGTAGAGAGATCTCTTGTGATACAGTGGTGAATAATTGTTATCAGGACTGATTCTAAGAGTTATAAAGGTAGACATTTTATGGCAAGGAGGGGAGTGATTAACTTTCCAGTCTAGGAGCGGAGATCCCTGGGACCATGAAAGGAGAAGAGAGGAGAGCAGGACCCTACCCAGAGAAGCAGCGATCCCTGAGATGGAGGCAGAGACAATGACTTGAAGAAATGGAGCAGCTGGGGACTTGAGATCCAGAGAGGGAGAGGGACTGTGGGCTGATGGGGGGTGGGGGGAGGGGGCAAGTGGCAGGATTGTAGGATGTACCCTTTGGTTGGTTGATGATGCATGGAGAGGATGGTAACCATGGATGGCAATGAAATGGTATACGATAAGCATGAATGTAAAACTAACGTTCTCTCCTGTAAACTATCACATAATTCACAATAAAACATTAAAAAAAAAGAAAAAAGAAACATAGTCTTGCCTTCACCACAGCAGCCATTGAATAAAAGCAGCCTTGGCTGTGTGCTACCCCATGGCCATTGGCCTCAACAAGGGCCACAAAGTAACCAAGAATGTGAGCAAGCCGAGGCACAGCCACAGCTGTGGGCGCCTCACCAAGTTCCTGCAGGACATGATCCAGGAGGTGTGTGGCTTTGCGCCTTATGAGCGCCGGGCTATTGAGCTGCTCAAGGTCTCCAAGGACAAGTGGGCACTCAAGATCATCAGGAAAAGGGTGGGGACACACACTGGCGCCAAGAGGAAGCGAGAGGAGCTCAGCAAAGTCCTGGCCGTATGAGAAAAGTGACTGCCAAGAAAGACTGAGCAGGTCACTGTGCCCTCGCCCCCGCCCCCCCCAATAAAAACCTTTACACACACACAAACCAACAAACAAAAAACCCACACAAACGCATAGTCTTAATTAACATTAAGATTGCTGTTGTTGTATGCCGTGCAGTCGGTTCTGACTCATAGAGACACTGTGCAGGGTTTCCGAGGCTGTAAATCTTTACAGGAGCAGAAAGCCTCATCTTTCTCCTGCTGAACAGCTGGTAGTTTGGAACAGCTGACCCTGATGTTAGCAGCCCGATTCGTAACCACTACGCTACCAGAGCTAGTTATAGGCTTTTATATTACTTACGAGGTTATGTATCATGCTTGTATAATTTTTTGGCTAGCTGGGACCCTAAAGATTAATCAAATTGAGTAGTTTTATTTACTAGGAAATTTAGGGATCCAATTAATTAATGTGTCAGAATACATAGCTAGCATCAGGATCAGATTCTTGGTTTTCTCATATAATAATACAGATAACATTTATTCAGATAAATGTTATTAGACACTAGCAAATCAGATAGAAGATTTGGTAAGGGAAATGAAAGCAGGTACCACTTAAAATGAGATTTTCTGAGTTAGTCTGAATTTAAAAATGATTTCAAATCTTGTCAGTTCAAACTTGTGAATTATATTTCCATCATTCATTTTATAAATCCATAAAACATTTAAAATTAGACCCGATTTTTTAAACTAAAATCCTAGAGTGAACTTCAGTTATGAAGAGAAAGTGATATGAATTTCAGACACTTTAAAGTGCTGCTGGCTACTTGCTATAAAATATTCATGGTTGTGGGTTATACAGTGTTTTTCCCTGGGCTTAACCCTTCTTTCGGTGTCTGTTTGTTGTAACGAATGATATTCAGTTAATATCCATTTGTGATGTTACCATTCATATTTTGGAACTAAGCTTATAATATTTCTAGTCAGCTTCATACTTCTGTCTCAGCCCATGTTTCTCACACTTTGCGTCAGTTGCATATCTGTCCAATATTTGTATTCTCTTCTCAGTTTCTCACCTGCAAACAGTGCTAAATTCAGCAAGAAACAGCATTCCTATGTGTTTTGTCTAAGAGGGGGAAGACTTTGGGAAAAGGACTAGGCACAGGTAGAGGACCGAATTGTGTCCCCCTAAAAATATGTTCAAGTCTTAACCCCTATTATCTGTGAACATGACCTTGTTTGGAAATACCAGCTAACAACTGCCACCAGTCCACTCAATTCATAGCGACTACACATATGTCAGAGCAGAACTGCACCCTGTAGGGTTTCCAATGACTGACTTTTCCTAAAGTACATCATCTGGCCTTTCTTCCAAGGTGCCTTCAGGTAGACTTGAACTTTCAACTTTTTGGTAAGCCCTTTTGTACCACTGCTGGACTCCTGTTTAGAAATGTTGCTGTTGTTCAGTGCCATCGAGTCGGTTCCTACTCATAGCAACCCTGTACAGGGTTTCCAAAGAGCAGCTGGTGAGTTGAACCTCTGTGGTTCAAACTGATCTTGGGGTCCAGTGCTTTATCCCACAGCACCCAAGAGGGCTTTTGAAAATGTTATTAGTCAAGTTACAATGACGTTATACTAAAGTAGGAGTCCTGGTATGGCACTGTGGGTTAGTGTGCTAGACTGCAAAGGTGGTTTGAACTGTAAGGTTGGCGGTTCAAGCTCACCAGCTGCTCCTAGGAAACCCTATACAGACAGAGACGCTATCGATCAGAACTGACTCAACGGCATTTAACAACATATTGGAGTAGGGTGGGTCTTAATTCATTTAGAATGGTGGTTGTTAAACATGAGAAGTGACACACAGAGACAAGATCATGTAAAGACAGAAGCAGAAATGGAGTTATGCTGCAGCTGTAAGCTAAGGAATGCCTGGAGATGAATGATGTTAGGAGAGACATGGAAGAATTTTTCTATAAAGCCTTCAGAGAAATGTTGGTCCTGTTGACACCCTGAATTTAGACTTTTAGCCCCCAGAACCATGAACCAATCAATTTTTGTTGTTTTAAGCCACCCAGTTAGTGGTACTTTATGTTAAGGCAGCCCCAGGAAACTAATACACTGCGGATGAGGCGAGAAGAGAAAAAGATCAGCAAAAGAACCCCTCAGAGGGAAGAAGTGATCAGAGCTGTTGTTGAGTTAGCCTGCTAAGCTCTTCTAGAAAATGGCTGCCACAGTGCAGTTGTTTCTTCAGTGTGACTAAGCTTACTCTAGGTCTTTGAACTGTGCTACAGGCACTCTTCTTATCAGACTAATACAGGCAATACCAGTTTTATTTACTGGCATTTGAGATTGTTACCTGACAGACATGACATTTTCAAATGTCCACAGACATAAAATTAAGATGCTTACACTGGATAATCAGCAGTAGAATTTCCAGTTCACAAAAGAATTTCTCCTGCACCTAATGCAGTGTTGGTATTGTACCAAATTTCCTCTCTTACAATTCAACTGAAATGCCCTCCCTTAATATTACAACACTCCTCATTTCTAGAATCAATGGATGCCTTTGTCCTATTTTATTGGTCTTCTCTTCCCCTTCTCCTGGATACCCCTCCTTCTGTTCATTTCTGGGGAACGTCTAATTGCCCGTCTGACATTTTTGGTCTTCTTTTTGAGGTTTTACCTTGCCCATTCCTCAAATCATATTGTCATTTTTAGAATTTTATTCTAGAGCTTCCTTTCTTCTTTATTATTTTTTAACTTTTTATTGTGAATTGGGTGACAGTTCATTGAACAGATCATCAGTCTGACATTCAGCAAATCATACATTTCGTTTCATCTCACTGACTGCAGTACCCTCAAGGTAAGATCACGCCCCACGTCCTCTGTGTTTCCTGTTTTCATTCCTCCTTCTTTCTCAATACTTCTGAATTTTGTCCTTGGAAAAATGCTGCCCTTTGGATCTCAAATAGTTAACCATTCTATAGTGTGCATACCTCACTAGTGTGGTTGTTCCCTCTAGAGATCTGTCTATTGATTGGCTGAAAATTGGACCTAGAGGGTGACCAAGAGACCTAGTCTCAGGGTTCCATTAGCCTCTATCTGACCAGTAAACCTGGTCTGTTTTATGATTCTGAGTTTTGTTCCACTTTTTCTCCCACTCTACCCAGGATCTTCTAATGTGATTCCTTTCAGAGCACTCGGTAGTGGTAATTAGGCAC
This sequence comes from Chrysochloris asiatica, assembly GCF_000296735.1. NCBI lineage: Eukaryota > Metazoa > Chordata > Mammalia > Afrosoricida > Chrysochloridae > Chrysochloris > Chrysochloris asiatica. The sequence goes on from NW_006408626.1 coordinate 2,793,985, forward strand.
TATCTAGTTCTTCTGGTCTCAGGGTTTTAGAGATTGAGTTTTCTGTGGTCCATTAGTACAATGGACAGTTTTTCCATGCATCTTCATTTTTCATCATTCTTCTTTCCTCTGAGCCAGGAGAGACAATAGCTGCAACTCAAGAACTTTTAAGAACCAAGTCACTGCTTACCACAATGGTAGTAGTGTGCCGTGGAGTTGGTTCTGGCTCATACCAACCCTGCATAGGCTTTCCAAGGCTGTAAACCTTTACAGGAGCAGAAAGCCTCATCTTTCTCCTGTGTAGCAGCTGATAGTTTCGAACTGCTGACCTTGAGGTTAGCAGCCCAACTCATAACCACTACGCTACCAGAGCTCCACAGTAGGATGTAGAATATTTTCTTTGAGGTCCATGTTAAGTCAACTGACCATGAGGTTTCCCAAGACTGCGGTCGTTAGCTACTAACCCCCAGCCTAACGACTCATTCTCTCAAGATGTTTTGTTATGTCTAAGTTTTCATTACTTTGCTCCCTGGATTTTCTGCCACAATTATGGCAATATTTGTAGCAAAGGTAAATATTCATGTACTGAAAGCCTGTGTCAAAATTATATATATATATATATATATATATCCTGGTGTGGTGCTGTGGGTTAATGCGCCAGACTGCAGAGCTGTTTGAACTGCAAGGTCAGCGGTTCAAGCTCACCAGGTGCTTCTCGGAAACCCTATACAGGGTCGCTATAGGTTGGAACTGATTTGATGGCACTTCACAATAACAACAAATATATATTTATAGGTACACTCCCACTCTCTGGTCCATTTCTACAACTTCAGTCTCCATCTTTGTACTTATACTGTACCTTCCCAGAATATTAACCTTTATCTCCAACCCAGTTCTCTAAACCTTTTAATCCCTGAACAGTATACATTTAATTACCTACTAGACATTCTTTCTACATATGAGATTCATAAGCATCATCCTCAGGAATCAAATGGATTTTGCTATTTTCTGCCCCAACCTGCTTTTATTTTTTTCCTTGCCTCACAACCCTTCTGACACCCATTAGCATCTATGTATAATTGAGAACCATCAGCTCTACAGTCTTAGTATCTCCCATCACCTATCTTACATCTCATTCAGGCTGCTGCCCTCCCTTACTACAATAGCCATCTTATTTTTTTGTTTATGTGATTCTCAGCCCCTTAAGCTCCCAACTCCAGTATAATCTCTATAGTACTGGGATTCAACATGTGGTTCCCAGGACAGCTGCCTCACCAACATCTGGAAGCTTGTTTGAAATGCAAATTCTGCAGTTCTGCTACATCAGAAACTTTCGGAGCAAGTGCAGCTGTCTGTGCTTTAACAAGCCATCCAGGTGGTTTCTGTGCATGCTAACACATGTGAACCTTATCATCCTCATTTTATTTTTGTTCTACAGTTACCCTGGCTGATTTCAATTCATGCCTCAGGAGTATTTCTTCCTGAATACTCAGATTTATACTAGGTGTATTTCCTGTGTGTCCCACAGCACTCTTTAGTAACATCTATTTCTCATTGACCCCGTTATTGAAATTATTGATAACTTATCTGTCATATCTTCTAGAAACTCCCAAAGGAGTTGGACCATGTTTGCTCTTTTAACTATAGCTTTCCTGTAACGTGGATTACTCCAGGCACACAGTGAACGCTCTATATGGCATATTCTGGAGTCCTGGTGTGGTGCTGTGGGTTAAGGCGCTGAACTGCAAAGTCGTTTTAACTGTAAAGTAGGTGGTTCAAGCTCACCAGTCACTCTTTGGAAACCCTATACAAGGTTACTTTGGGTCAGAACCGACTTGACAGCCCTTCACAACAACAACATAGCATATTAGCTCATGTAATGGCACTAACATTCTTTAGGGGATCGTCAGGATGTAAGGATCATCAGGATGGAGAGATATTAGAGCTACTTGACTGAGCACTGCATGCCATGTTTCACCTGTCCCCTGTGTCCAGAAAGACTGATACGAGCTTCTTGCCCTCAGATAAGGACCCATGATTAGCACCCTGCACTCAGTGACCACCCAGCTGCTGATGACCTTTTGCCTCAAAGCCTTCCTTGCTCAGTCCATTTAAGTATTTGGTGTGAACAGAGTTATTGTCAATAGTCATTTCTCCTGACACATGACAAACACATAATTATGTTTCCATATGTATCTGGTTCCTCTTCTACACTGTGAGCATCTTAAAAGCTGTAATAGTATTGTTTACATACTCACATTTGATACATAACAGAACAATAAATGTTCACAAATGCAGGAGTGCATGAATGAATGAAGCCTCTGGAGAACACACAAGTCTAGATGTTAGAAGCATTTCAATAATGGATGCCTCCGTTATGAGAAGTGTATTGTAACTGAACAGACTGAAAAAGCAGCAGATTTGAGTCATCTATTGCACCACTCTGAGCCAGAGACTTACTGAGATCAACAGTGAAAATGATCCTTCTTGAGCTGAAGTCTGACGTTGGTTGTACCTGGATGAAGGAGTCTATTAAGGTCCTACTGACTGTGCTTCATGAGATGTAGCATAAAACAATTCTGTATACATCATGGACTCCAGAAATTATTTCTTAAATGTTCTGGCCTAAAAATCAGTCTATTGGGTAGTTGCTGTTACAATTTCCTCAAAAACTAAAATTTTTTTCTTAAGTTTTGTTTTTGTCATGTTCATTGTAAAAACAAAACAAAACAAAACAAAAAATATCCAAATGCAAGCCCCAAAATTGTTGACGTTGCAGTGATTCTGACTCACGGTGACCCCATATACTCAGAGTAGAGGTGTTCCATAGAAGTATCTTGGCTGTAATCTTTACGGACAGAGATTACCAGGCTTTTAGAGAAATGGCTGTGATTTGCACTCCATATCACTTTAGCTTTTGCTGCTCTACAGCCATGAATTGTACCTGACCAGATTGATGATCTTTTCTAATGCTCCAAACATGTGCTGTATCCTGTATTCCCAGACCTTGTGAAGGCCTTTGATATTCCAGCTAAGTCACTGAAACCGGGTACTAGGGTGTTATTCTCCATTTGTCCTTGTGGTTCCCCCCACCTGCCCAAGCATGTGAAGTTAGTCAGTAAGCCTGATGTTAATTATAAAGAAATCTGATAATTCAGTCTAGCAGATTCTCCATTTCTTTCTCTGTCAGTGCTTCTCAAGGTATTTGGGCAATTACTTGCCATATATTTGCATAATGAATTCTCTTTTGTTGCCTTTGTTCATTTGTGGCCTAAATAATTGCTTGAAAATGTCACTGTTGATTTTGAGCTTCTGATAAGAACCCTCTCTACTGATGTGTTTGAGTACTAGTACGGTCCTGTAGGATAAGCACTAGATTGCAAGGTCGGTTTGAACCACAGGGTCCATGGTTCAAACCTATCAGCTGCTCCTTGGAAACTCAATACAGGGTCATCGTGAATCAGAATACACTTCACATTTAACAACAATTTAATACTTAACAACATCTCCAGATACGTAAAATGTAGGTAACTTGCTTTCACAAAGAACAATGCAGAATTTATTGGTGGGATTGGAGTCCTGGTATGGTGCTGTAGAATTAGAACTGGAATGCTAACCACAAGGCTAGTGGTTCAAACCCACCAGCTGCTCATACTCTTTGGAAATATTATTGTTGTTATTCAGTGCCCTTGAGTTGGTTTCGACCCATACCGACCCTGTATAGAATTTCTGAGGAGCAGTTGGTGAGCTTGAACCACTGACCTTGTAGTTCAAACTAACTTTGCAGTCCAGTACTTTAACCCACGGTGCCGCAGCAGGACACCAGAAATCCTATACAGGGTCACTATGAGTCAGAATTGATGCGACAGCACTTAGCTATAATAATACTGTTAATTTTGGAAGATCAGAAGAGGAGACTAGGTCTGGGGGGAAAATAGAATAAACAACTTCTCTATAAACTTTCTTTACCCTGTGATTGAAAAGGACAGCTCCTACTAGGAAAAGACTAGAGACATAATGCAATTTTTCATTTTTAAATAGTTCTTATAGAAACTTTCTCTCTGAGTCAGTTGTGGAAAATGACTTTCACTGACCCCAAGACTATACTAAGAGGGTTTGTTGTTGTTTTTATTGTTACTTTTAGATAGACTGGGATCTACACAGGGCCACAATAATTAAAAAGAAATGTGTGTGTGCCTGTGTGAGGTTGCGGGGGACAGGCAGGAAGCGAATCCCAGAGACCTTGACACAATCATCTTCAGGTCCTCTCCGATCTGTTGCCGCCCTCTAGTTCTACCATCTCCGTCTGATCTGTGTCTCCTTCTTTCTTTTCAGGAGCCCTGATGGTGCAGTGGATTAAGCACTGGGCTGCTAACCATACAGTTGACAATTGAAACCTACCAGCCGATCTACAGAAGAAAGATGAAGCTGTCTGCTCCCATAACCATGTTCAATCTCAGAAACCCTATGGAGCAGTTCTGCTCTGACCTATAGGGGCACTATGCATCAGAATTGCTTTGATGTTTTCTTGGTTCTGTTTCTTCTCAAAGCGACTGATCACTCCTCACACTCTCACCCCCATCACTTTGAAAAATAAATTTTAAAGTATTTTATGAAGTAAAGAAAACACTTTTTATAAGAATAGATTTACTACTAAAGAAGTATTTTTTATCTATTAAAAAATCAGTGAATGAAAACAATGAGATGAGAGACAAAAAACTGAAGTAGGGGGCTACAGGTAGCTATTCATCCTCAACTATCAGTACGTATTCTGTTTTGTTGTTGTTGTTATTGTTAAGTGCCGTTGAGTGGGTTCTGACCCATAACACCCTTGTTTAGGTTTCTGAGGATCGACTGGTGAGCTTGAGCCACCGACCTTGCAGTTCAAACTAACTTTGCAGTCCAGTGCATTAACCCACAGCACCACACCAGGACTCAGTATTCTGTTTCAGTTACAATATGTTAAAAACAACAAAACAAAAAACAAATTCTGTAGTGGATTGACATTTTTTTAAAGAGCTTGCCAAACAATTCCAGAATGTTGTTGTTGTTAAGTGCCTTTGAGATGGTTCCAACCCATAGGGACCCTGTATAGGGTTTCCAAGGAGTGGCTGGTGAGATTGAACTGCTGACCTTGTGGTTCAAACCAAATTTGCAGTCCAGCACATTAGCCCACAGTGCCACACTAGGACTCCAGGATATTTGCCAATTAAATAAAGATCTTGGGAGAAGAGTTGCTATCTTTGTAACATAGTCAGTCCTTGTTGATGCATTAAAATTTGATCTGTAAAACACTGGATAATTTTTAAGGTGTCAATTATCGTAACTACAATTAAACAAGTGTTTTTTAAGTGTCTCAACCCCCCTTTCAAGCCCCCATAACATACTAGAGTTGTGGTGAATCATAGTTTGAAATCAACAGCCTTAATAAATGACTGCTAGTCTCTGATCTGGTTTACAGATCTGTCTCTCACTCAGCACTTCACACAGCTGCTTGGTTGGTTGGATCGTCTGTGCCATGGAGTCAGTTCTGACTCATAGAGACCCTGCATAGGGTTTCTGAGACTATACATTTTTACATAAGCAGAAAGCCTCATCTTTCTCCTGTGGAACGGCTGGTATTTTCAAACTGCTGAACTTGAGGACTCATAACCACTATGCTGAATCTGACAACCACATGGTTTAATATGCCTGGAATGACAAATTGAAAAGGAATGGTGTTGCATTCATCATCAAAAAGAACATATTCAGATCAGTCATGAACTACAACTCTGTCTGTGATAGGATAATATACATGCACATACAGGGAAGCCCAGTTAATACCACTATTATTCAAATTTACACACCAACCACTAGCCAATGAGGATGAAATACAACAATTCTAGCAACTTCTTCAATTTAAAATTGATCAAATATGCAATCAAGATGTATTGTTCATATAGCGAGCGGACAGCCACTTCTCCATCTTTGGAGCGAGCATGCCTGAGGGACCCAGCATTCACCGAAGACCCACCTGAAAGAGGGATGCCATCTGCATTTCCATTGAGG
>NW_006408626.1:2803113-2805281 GCF_000296735.1 Chrysochloris asiatica
GATCAAAGAGCACTGCCTTCGGTATGGATTACATCTCAATGTCAAGAAAACAAAAATCCTCACCACTGGACCAATAAACAACATGGAGAAACGATTGAAGTTGTCAAGGACTTAATTCTTCTTGGATCAACTACCAACACTCTTGGAAGCAACAGTCAAGAAATCAAGGGACATACTGCATTGGGCAAATCTGCTTCACAAGACCTTTTCAAAGTATTGAAGAGCAAAGATGTCAGCTTGAGGACTAAGGTGCACCTGACCCAAGCTATAGTGTTTTCAGTAACCTCATATACATGCAAAAGCTAAGACAGTGAATAAGGAAGACCATAGGAAAATTGAAGCTTTTGAGTTGTGGTGTTGGGGAAGAGTATTGAAAGTCCCATAGGCTGCCAAAAGAACCAATAGATCCGTTTTGGAAGAAGTGCAGCCAGAGTGCTCCTTGGAGGCCAAGATGGCCAAACTTCGTCTCTCATACTTCGGGTATATTGTCAGGAGGGACCAGTCACTGGAGAAGGATATCATGTTTGGTAAGGTGGAGGGTCAGAGAAAAAGAAGACCCCCAGTGAGATGGATTGGCCAAGTGTCAGCATCGATGGATTCAAGCATGGCAACAGTAGTGAGGTTGGCCCAGGATCGAATAGTATTTCGTTCTGCTGTGCTGACTAGATGGTATTGACTCGATGGCACCTAACAACAACAACAACACCAACAACCACTATGCTACCAAAGGTCCTTCACACAGCTGCTAGACTTACCTTTTTAAGACAGTTGAACTTCACATTTCCCTGCTTAAACATCCTTTCTCCAATTGGTCCATCCTTCTATTATGGTCTCAGCACCACCTTAGGATCACCTGAGTAACTGAAAAATGTCCCATGTTGGGATCTTCCCCAAACCAACTAAATAAAATCACTTGTGGTCTGAATATATTTCAAAAGCACTTTAAGTCTAACATGCAACTAACATTGAGAATAAGTGACTTAGAGTAAAAAAGTACACATTCCTAAATAAGATACATAATGTCCCCAGGATGGGGTCATTTCTAATTATGCTTAACATTACCATATGCATCCCAAATCAAATGAGGTTCCCTGAACACATGTATACTCTATCCACTTCTGTGTTCTCAGGTATTCCCTCTGACACAAACAGCCTATGCCATAATAAACCGGCACTTCAGCTTAAAGACAAATCTCAAGTATCAACAACCTCATGTAGATTCTTTGCTTCTTCTGCCTCTAGGCAAAGTTTTTTCCCTCTCTTCTTTCTTCTTCAGATCAATGAACTATCTGTGGTAAAAATACAGCTTATTCTTTTGCTCTCTCCCTTACCAACTGTCTGACTCATTATTAACATTTTTTTCCCTTGCCATATCATTCTACTAAGCACTGGTTTCAATCCATCTCTGGATTCCAGCTCTTGTTTTTCCCCAATTAAACATTACAATAAGTTTCCAAGGCCATTACTAGATCCAGCTTTCTGGGTTCTTTAATTTGCTGTATTGTGGTGGTCAACCACTCATCTGTCAGTTTGTTGTACTGCGGTGACTTGTGAGTTGCTGTGATTCTGGAAGGTATGCCACCAGTATTTTAAATGCCAGCAGGGTCACCCATGGTGGACAGGTTTCAGATGAGCTTCCAGATGAAGAGCGACTAGGAAGAAGAGTGGCAAATTACTTCTGAATATTTAGTCACTGAAAACCTTATGGATAGCAGAGAAACACTGTTAGATATAGCACCAGAAAATAAGCACCTTGGGTTGCAAGGCACTCAAAATGTGACTGTGGATGATCTGCCTCCTTAAAGTAGAGTTGAACGTAATGACACGAATGGAGTATGTCAGTGGGCACAACTCAAAATGAAGAGAAACAGCTGTAAATATCCATTAATAAACAGAACATGGAATATACGAAATATGAATCTAGAAAAACTGGATATTGTCAAAAATGAAATGGAACGCATAAACATCAATATCTTAGGTATTATTAGTGAGCTGAAATGGACTGGTATTGGCCATTTTGAATCTGACAATCACACAGTTTACTAAGCTGGCAATGACAAATTGAAGAGGAATGGTGTAGCATTCATTGTCAAAAAGAACATATCCAGATCAGTTATGAGGTACAACACTGTCTGTGATAGGATAATATCCATGTGCCTACAGGGAAG
>NW_006408626.1:2806271-2811446 GCF_000296735.1 Chrysochloris asiatica
AGAGTCACTGTACCAAAAGGAAATGGTTGATGTTCAACCATTTCAAGAGGTAGCATATGATCAAGAGCCAACGATACTGAAGGAAGAAGTCCAAGATACATTGAAAGAATTGAACAAAGAACAAGGCATCAGGAAGTGATGGAATAAAAATCGACATCTTTCAAGAAAGTGAGGTGGTACTGGAGGCCACTCACTCATCTATACCAAGAAATTTGGAAGACAACTATCTGGCCAACTGATTGAAGTGATCCATATTTGTGCCCATTCTAAAGAGAGGTGACCCAACGGAATACAGAAATCATCGGACAATATCTTTGACATCCCATGTGAGTAAAGTTTTACTAAAGGTAATACAGAAACAGCTGCAAGCACACATACGTTGACAGAGAACTTTCAGCGGTTCAAGCTGGATTCAGTAGAGGATTGGAACAAGGATATTATTGTTGATGTCTGATGGATCTTGGCTGAAAGCAGAGAATATCAGAAAGATGTTTACCTGTGCTTTATTGACTACTCAAAGGCCTTTGATTGTAGATCATGACAAGCTATGGATAACATTGCGAAGTATGAGTATTCTGGCACACTTAATTGTGCTCATGAGGAATCTGTACATGGACCAAGAGGCAGTTGTTCGAACAGAACATGGGAACACTGAATAGTTTAATATTAGGAAAGGTGTGTGACAGGGTTGTATTCTTTCACCATACTTATTCAACCTGTACGCTGAGCAAATAATCTGAGAAGCTGTGTTATATGAGGAAAAACATGGCATCAGGATTGGAGGAAGACTCATTTAACAACCTGCGATATTCAGCCAACACAATCTTGCTTGTTGAAAGTGAAAAATACTTACTGATGAAGATCAAAGCCCACAGGCTTCAGTATGGATTGCATCTCAATGTAAAGAAAACAAAAATCCTCACCACTGGACCAATAAACAACATTCTTATCAAGGGAGAAAAGATTGAAGTTGTCAAGGACTTCATTCTTCTTGGATCAACTATCAACACTCATGGAAGCAGCAGTCAAGAAATCAAACATTAGGCAAATCTGCTGCACAAGACCTTTTTAAAGTGTTGAAGAGCAAAGATGTCAGCTTGAGGACTAGATGTGCCTGACCCAAGCCATGGTATTTTCAATAACCTCATATGCATGAGAAAGCTGGGCAGTGAATAAGACCGTAGATGAAGTGACAGTTTTGAGCTATGGTGTAGGAGGAGAATATTGAAAGTGCCATGGGCTTCCAACAGATCTGTGTTGGAAGAAGTGCATCCAGAGTGCTCCTTGGAGGCCAAGATGGCCAAACTTCATCTCTCATACTTCAGACATGTTGTCAGAAGGAACCAGTCGCTGGAGAAGGATATCATGTTTGTTAAGGTGTAGGGTTAGAGGAAAAGAGGAAGACCACCAGTAAGATGCATTGTCAAAATTACAGCAGCATTGGGCTCAGGCGTTGCAACAATTGTGAGGTTGGCCCAGGACTGGGAAGTGTTTTGTTCTGTTGTGCATAGGGTGGCTATGAGTCAGTAGTGACTTGATGGCACCTACCAACAAAAACAAGAAATTGTGGTGGTGGTGGTAGTGGTGATGTGCTGTTGAACCGGTCCTAACTTATTGTGACCCTGTATCATAGTGACCCTGTATAGGGTTTCCGGGGCTGTAAATCTTTATGGGAGCAGAAAACCTCATCTTTCTCCCATGTAGTAGATGGCGGAGTTAAGTTGCTGAATTTGCAGTTATCTGCCTAGCATGTAACCCACTACGCCATCAGGGCTCCTTAATTTGCTGAATTTGTACTCTAACATAAACATGATTAATCACAAAAAGAGAATCTTTTCAAGAAATCTTTATAACAAAATACCAGATTCCCAATAAAAGCAGATCAAGTTTAACGGGGCAAAAAGAAAAGAAGACTGTGTCTGACTCATTTTTGAAGTTCATCCATGGGATATGCTTTCTTAGCAGAATGGATGCATAGATGAATGAACAACTGAAGTCAATGGTTGTAAGACTCCTATTATGGGGAGGTAACGCTACCTCTACATAATAACATTTCATATCCTGTAGTACTTTACAGACCTTTATTATGCATAATGTGTAACAGAAAAATGCTTTTGTGTAACTACCGCATAGGCAAAACTCAAAACCAGGCGCCTTTACAAATCTCTAGCTCATCCCATTCACTTTTCTATCTAGAAACACTAAATTTCTGGATTCAGATTGAGAGGACTAAACTAAAAATACAGATAATCTGAGCTCCTGTTATGCTTGTATTGATTGTGATTTGGGGTGTCTTTTTTTGTCAAACAAATTAGAAGCTTGAGGTCCCTGTACTCAATCATCTGTTGATCTGTAATTTTGTGTATGTGTGATAATACTACCAGAAAGAAGTTTAAAAATATGATTCATATTCCTGCCATTCCTTTTTGCCCAACATTTTAACCCTTGGACTATTACAAAGCTATCAGAAAAGACAAAGTTGCAACCAAGTCAACTATTAACTGGTTATATTTTTACGAGAGGGATAAAGATGAATATCTGAATACCTTGCTCATGCAAAACACAACCCATGGCAGTCAGGGAAATGGATGGTGAATGGTATATCATTGGGGTGTATTTATGTAAACTTACTGACACTATGATATTTGAGCACCTCCAATATTTCTGCTTCAAGAATCTTAATGCAATTCCTGGCGGTTGCTCTGTTTGTTGTATTATGCATCAGTAAATGGAAATGACAATGTGACTTTGTCTCTACTCTTTTGCTTTTCATGCCAATTTGATCCCAAACTTTCCCTTTGGTTATCCAGTGGGGCTGGCTATACAAACACAGTGCTGTACACATTCCATGAGAAATGAAGCTGGGGAGAGGCAAGTGACTTTCAGATTGCTGCACACCTTTAAGTGAGCTTTACTTTGCCCAGTGGTTGTGCCCTATGGGTTGTTTTCTCCTTCATAATGATGATATCGGAAATAAACTTTAACTAGACGTTAATGGAATGGTTATTGAGCTGTACATTGTGTGTCTTTGTACCTATTACCATCACAGTCAACATAACATTCCAGAGCTGCTCTGCAATCATAATTGATGCAGCAAGGCAATGATTTCCACCTGGCTGAGGACCTCCTTTATGATGTGATAAAAATGCTTTATTGGCAAGAGGCATAAGAATGTGATAAAAATGCATTATTGGCAGGAGGCATAAGAATGTCAACTTCTGACTCAAACTCCTCCCTGTGAAGTCTATTTAAAGCAGGTATCTTGAGATTATGTGACTAGCTCAGTTCTTTTATTTGTGTCCTTAGGATGTATGGCTTCTGGATGGAGAATAACAGCATGCATACCTGTGGATCCTTAGGATGGAGACCCCAACACTTCTCTCTTCTCTCTAACCATATGCCACATAGCAAGTTTGAGTTAAAGCCAACAACGAATGTGTTAACTGAAAGGGGCTCTCCAATAAGTTAATTTTTTTTTTATTTGTGTACAGATTTATGGGAGCTGCTAGAGTAACAGATTTGGAACTTGATATGACTTTGGAGCCTTTGCCTTTTAACTATGTAGATAGATGTTCCTTGTTTTCAATTTGGCTGCTATGAAGAATGTTGATTTTATTCCTGAACTTCTCTAATCGCATCTTTCTCCAATGCAGTAGCTGGTGGGTTTGAATGACTAACCTTTGGTTAGCAGCCCAACACTTAACCTGCAGGCCCACCAGAATTCTCTAATAGGAACCATTATCTGAGATTCAACATTCCCAATCCTGAATTTTTAATTTACTATCATCTCTGAAACTGTGGATTCTCCTGCAGCCTGCTTCATCTCAATTAATGGCTGCTCTATTTTCCCAATTGCCCTGAACCGTAATTTTGGGGATTATTCTTGATTCCTTCTTTTGCTTACATTTTACATCAATTTATTGACAAATCTTATTGGATCTACATTCAGGATATATTCAGAATCTGAGTATCTCCACTACTTCCATACAATTTCATTGCTCAGTTAGTGTAATTTCCTCTTAATGTCTGTGCTTTTGCTCTTCTCACACTTCGTCATTCCCACAAATCTTTCTTATCACCTCCACCAGAAAGATCCTTTAAAAATACAAAACACATCATTCACTACTTGGCTATAATCTTTCCAGTGGCCTTTCATCTCACTCAAAGCTTGAGGTCAAGCAGTTTTCTCTACCTTCTACCACTTCTCCTATTACCTTTCCCTTTGCTCACTTTTCTCTGGCCTCAGTAGCCACCTGCCAAGCACACTGGGTAGATAAAGGAAGGAGAAAGAACAACTCAGAAAAACAGAACAGCATCTACAAAATCATGGGTCTCAAATAACTTAGGCATATTTGAAATTTCAGTGTGTCTGAAAGTATGTTGGTCTGATTAGGAAGATACATTGTTGTTACGTTTCATCAAGTCAGTTCCAATTCATAGTGGCAATATGCACAATAAAATGAAACACTACCTGGTCTTATGCCACCCTCACCATGATTATGTTTGAACCCATTGCTGGTGCCATTGTGTCAATCCATTTCCTTGAGGATCTTTCTTTTTTTGCTAACCCTCCATTTTATCAACCATGATGTCCTTCTACAAGGACTGCTTCCTCTTGATAACATGTCCAAAGAATGAGAGACAGAGTCTTGTCATCCTGGCTTTGCAGGAGCATTCTGGGTGTACTTCTTCCAAGACAGATTTGTTTGTTCTTCTGGCAGTCCATGGTATTTTTGTTGTTGTTAAGTACTATTGAGTTGATTCCAACCCATAGCAACCCTGTATAGGGTTTCCGAGGAGCAGATGGTGAGCTAGAACCACCGACCTTGCAGTTCAAACGGCTTTGCAGTCTGATGCATTAACCCACAACACTACACTTAGCCAAATTATGAATGATCTGGTATACCATGTCCAAAAGGTTGGACTTTATCTCATAGGTAGTAATAGAAATAAAGAGGTTTTTTTTTGTTTTGTTTTTTAATTTATTAAATGTTTTTATTTTGAATTGAGTGAAAGTTTACAGGGCACATCATCAGCTTCACATTCAACCATTCATAGAGCTTGTTTCATTACATTGATTATTATTCCCTCCATATATCATCAGTTAACAGTGTTTCTCTCTATCCTCTTTAGCTTTTTTTGGGGGTGTGGGGGAACTTGCCTTTTTGGAATTTA
>NW_006408626.1:2811546-2826198 GCF_000296735.1 Chrysochloris asiatica
CATTTGTCTGTGGATATCCAGGGCTCATGTATGAGATTACTAACAAGCATTACTGAATAATCAGATGAGGGACAGTTTGCTATGTTTACTAGGTGGCTAAAGTCTGATCCTCAGAGCCTATGGTTTGGACGGTCAACAATGCTTGGGCCCACAGGGTCTTGACTTCCTGACCGGGTCTGCATGGTCTGCATCAGATTCCCCCTTATTTATTGTTTTTTAAGGGACGCTGCCTGTCTTAGGCGGTCAGTGCGAATTCCTCAGTCTTACCCGTCATCGAAACTCACTGCAGCATGGCAATGGCTTTGTCTTAGGTTGCCGAGGTGAAATAAAGAGTTTTAAGCAGAAGACTGACATAGAGTTTGTACTTTAGGAATTTAGGGTGGAAGATGTACTGAAAGGAGTAGGGTGACCTATTGAGAGGCCATTGCAACAGCACAGGCAAGAGATGTTGAAGGTCCAAACTAAAACAGGAGTATTGGGAATGGAGAAAGGGGGATCAAGATCAAGATCAAGATCAAGAGACATTCCAAAAGAAGACTATGCCACACCCTAGTGTGACACTGTAGGATAAACACTGGACAGCAAACTGTAAGGTCAATGGTTCAAACCCACTAGCTGCTCCTCGGAAAACCTGTGTAGTGTTACTATGAGTCTGAATTGACTCGATGTTTCATAACAACAAGAAGGTGGCATTAAATAGCCTTAGAAGTAAAAGAGTAATGGTCAAACTCATTAGAATAAATAATGTGTCATTATTTGACTTACAGATTCCTGGTGTGGTGCTGTAGGATCGGCACAGGACTGAAAACCACAAGGTCAGCAGTTCAAACCCACCATCTGCTTCTTGGAAACCCCATACAGTATGATGCATCAGAACTGACTCGACCACACTTAATAACAATAATATCTGACTTAGAGTGGAGATTGTATTGGAAAAAATACAGATCAGTGATTCAAAACATGACTTAGAAATCAATTTAGGAGACTTAGTGGTGTTGTAGGATAAGTGCTAGATTGCAAACTGCAAAGTCAGCAGTTCAAACCCACTGGCTGTTCTGTGGGAGAAAGATGACGCTATCTCCTGACATAAAGACATAACAAGCTTGGAAATCGTATACAACTTGATGACAGTGGATAATCAAAAAGTATACTCATAAAGGGTCAAATCACATTTTGCTATATAGTGCTCTCTGGCTAGACTTTATAGTATATTTAATTGTGGATTTCAAGCCAGATTTCCCTCTAAGAGGAACAGAGCCAGGTGATAGATGGTTCTTACTGGTTTGCTTACTGTACTAGACATTCGTTTTTCATTTTTGATACTTGATCTCAGATGTATCATTTCCATTACACACATCATAAATATGTCTTAAACATTCTGAAAGTTTTTGTTGAATATGTTGAATATGTTGTTCAGGTTGAATATGTTGTTTAATGGCTAACACATCTAACTGAAGAGTATCTAAAGTAATAATATACTCTGGTCTTCAAATGTAAGTTAACTAATAATTCAGGACTAGCCCATTAAAGTTGGTAGGGACTTTAGAGATCATCTGACAGTGTAGTGGGGAGTCCTGGTAACAAAGTGCATTATGAACTGGGCTGCTAACCACAAGTTCAGCAGTTCAAAACTACAGTCACTATGCAGAGGAAAGATGTGGCCTTCTGCTTCTGTAACAATTTACAGTCTCAGAAACACTATACAGGGTGGCTATGAGTCAGAACTGACTCCACGGCACACAACCACCATAATCCCTTCCAACTCAGTCTCAGAGCCCCCATACTTCTGCTTCCTTTTAAAATTAAGGAAATTGAGTGGTGAAGGGATTTGGTAATCTTACGTTTAGTAGCCCAAACATTTAAAATACACAATAGTGTTTTCTAAGGCTATGGTAAATAAAAATGTTCTGCATTAGGACCCTGAAGAGCATGCTCACAATCCAAGACCCCACTTCCAGAGAGTTTCAAAATACACCCCCTTTTGTGATGCTAAGATAGATGGTCTATGTCTTATATGTTGAGAAAGAGTGGTTTAAATGAAATGAAATAAAATATGTAGGCACAAATTATGAGTTCAAATAAACATAGACCGGCCAAGACTTCAAAAAGATTGAGTTTTCAGGCTGACAGATACTACTTTAAAAAAATTCTTCTCTACTAGCATTTCTTTCTGTTGATAGCATGCAGAGAACATCAGGGAGCCCTTCATGCCTGATGGTGACATAACATCTTGCTGTTATTAGGTCCCATCAAGTTGTTTTCAACTCATAGTGGCCTCATTGTTGTTATTGTTAAGTGTTGTCGAGCAGCTTCCAACCCATAGCGACCCTATATAGGGTTTCTGAGGAGCAGTTAGTGAGCTTGAACCACCTGCCTTGCAGTTCAAACGGCTTTGTAGTCTGGGTCATTAACCCCCAGCACCACACCAGGACTCCTATATAGTGGTCTTACTACAGATGAAATACTGTCCAACCTTTTACCAGCTTCAGAATCATTGCTGTGTTTGAACCTATTGTGGCAGCTGCTACGTCAATACATCTCATTAGGATCTTCCTGTTTTGTTTTGCTGCCTCTCTCTACTTTACCAAGCATGATGCCCTTCTCCAGGTACTGGTCCCTCCTGATAGCACGTCCAAAGTATGTGAGACCAAGTCTTTCCAACTGCACTTCTAAGGAGCATTCTTACTGTACTTCTTCCAAGACAAATTTGTTTGTTCTTCTAGTAGTCAATGACAATTTGAATACTCTTCTCTAACACCATAATTAAAAGGCATCAATTATTATCTGGTCTTCCTTATTCATTGTCCAGCTTTTGCATTCATACGAAATGATTAAAAATAGCATGGCTTGAATCAGGTGCATCTTAGTCCTTTAGGTGACATCTTTGCTTTTTGACAGCAGGTTTGCCCAGTGCAAAAATGTTGTTTGATTCTTTTACTGCTGCTTCTACAGGTGTTGATCAGATCCGAGTAAAATGAAATCCTTGACAAGTTCAATATTTTATCCATTTATCATAATATCACTTATTAGTTCAGTTATAAGCATTTTTGTTTTCTTTATGTTAGGTGAAATCTGATCTTCATCCATAAATGTTTCAAATCCGCTTAATTTTCAACAAAAAATGTTTATGTCACTTGTGTAACTCAGGTTGCTAATTCATCTTTCTCCAACCGCAATGGCATGTTCTTCTTCATATCCTCCAACTTCTTGGATTACTTGCTAAACATACAGATTAAATAACTATGGCAAAAAGATACAACTCTGACACCTACCTTTTCTAATTTTAAACGTCATAGCAGTCCCTTCTTCTGTTTGAACAACTGCCTCTATGACATGACATGCCAATTGCAAATACAGCTGTACCTTCCAGCAATTTGCATATCAAATGTTCCTAAGTCTGATGCATTTCACATACATCACTCCTTAAGAGAATTGGAGATAAGCATAAACATTAAATGATGTCGTTGTCCTTGATGAACGTCTGCTTTAGGAAAACAGATACGATCATTCTCTTGTGGGAGGCAGAGACTGATCAGTATTACCTTTGTGTTTCACCCAGAACTCTTGATTTCCCATAGTCTCAATGGTTATAATGTGGTCATTATGTCTTCTAAAATGCTAAGTTGAGGCCTGAGGGTGAGAGATTACACAGTGTGTAGCCTGAATATGATCTACAGCTGCTACTGTGATTAAGATAATTCAGACCACCCATAAATACTGGCAGAAAAGAAAAGAAATTAGCTTGTGGAAGAAAATGTATGCTAAGATATGAGGGCAGGTTCACGCTTGGTCTTGCATGGAAAGATACAAAGTTAAATTGGGTTACAAAACAAAAAAACAAAAAAATCACCTGCGGCTGGGACAGACTTTAGGAATCACCTAATCCAATAAGTTTTGCCCAAAAATATTTAGCAGCAGAAGCCTTTCTTCAAACGAAGTTTTATATAGAACCTCCAAATGTAAAAAGATAAAGGCAGAGCTGCTTTGAGTGAAATAAGGGGTAGGGAACAAATAGCTGGGTCTGATCTTCTTGACCTCCCGACTGGCTGACCTGATATCCTACATCAGAAACTCAGGGCTTCACAGCAAAGAATTGCCTGAGCCCTATCCCTTCATTTTATAGAGTGATGACTATGAATCTACTTCCCAAATATCAGCCACAGAAAACCATTTGGAGTACAGTTCTACTCAGATGCATATACAATTGCCGGGATTCACAATCTATCTGACAGCTAGTGGTGATGGTAGGTACTATGTTTTAGAGAAGTTACAGGATTTGTACAAGGGCAGGAGTGTTACAAGGGCAGGATCCTTAAAGTCAAACCTAAGAGTTCAGGGTCCAGCACTTTTCCCTTAGTCTTTCACCCTTAATAAAAATACTGGATTATAATAACTCAGTACACAGATGTCCAAATAGTGTTGTTATTGTTAAGTGTCATTGAGTCAGTTCCGACCCATAGCTACCCTGTCTAGGGTTTCTGAGGAGCAGCTGGTAAGCTTGAACCACTGATCTTGCAGTTCAAATGGCTTTGTAGTCTGGCACACTGACCCACAGTGCCATACCAGGACTCCAAATAGTGTGGATACCCCTTTTTTTTACATACAAGAAAGTCTAGCTAATTGTTTCTTTAGAAATAATTTTCTTTACAGAAATTGGTCTAAAAAAATGAAAGGTGAGGTAAATTGACTTCCCCAAGATCTCAGAAGGCAGAAGTGATGCTTTGGAGGGAATAGAAGTAAAGCTCCCTTTTTATGCCCACCTTCAGTATTACTGTATAAGGTATATGGTTCTCAAAGACTATAGAAAGAAAGATCATCAGGAAAAACCCAAAACAAAAATGGCAGTATGATTGACTACTGCAAGAACAAGTAAGTTGTTTGCCCAGAAACCATCAAGGCAAGCAATCAAGTCCCTTCAGGACAAACCCCCCATCCAAGACTGAAACTCAAAGGGAACACATGAGCAGGCATGTAAGCTTGCTGGAGACCACATTGGTCTACTGGTAAGTGGAAGTGAGGAGAAAGGCAACAATGAAGATATGGGCTAAGTTCAACCACATTCCATAGACTACTATTGACCTGGAGATGAGAAAGAGAAGAGGAAGGGCTGTTTGGCCCAAAGTGTGGTGAGACCTGGGGATTCCTGAGCCCATGGACAAGGACATAGCCATGGAGGGCTAGAGCTAAGAATGAAGGAAGCATCCAGCTAATATGAAGTGAGGGGAGATGCACAAGAAAGCCCAAACTTGCAGGTAGTACCCATTTGATGGCTTGATAACTAGCCTCAATGGCTTGATAAGTACAATTCAACTAGAGGATGATAAAAAAAACAAAAACAAACAATTTTTGATAAAGGAAATGAGTGTAAATTGCTACAATTTGATGAACTTGACCTACATTTATGGATGTAGTAGCTCAAAATACCAACTGAGAGGGAAGGAGTCTTCATATCAAGTATCAATTCTACCCCCTCTGTATACAGGGTAGATAGGGACGGACAACTTAGCTACCTAAAATGAGGGGGCGATAAAGGCACGGAGTGACTGGCTTACAAGTTTTCAAGAGGGAGTTTAGTTTAAGAGTGTGCAGGTGAAGATAGAGTCCCCACTGAATAGTTTTCATCTTGTCTAGATGGGTCTGGTGAAAAGAGATGGGGATAAGATTCTTATGATTCAATAGGGAGAGCTTGTTATCATGACTAATTGTGATGGTCACAACTGTAAAGGTAGAAGTTTTGTGACAAAAATGGAGGAGTCATTAATTTTACAGTCCAGGAACAGAGGACCCTAGGACCGTCAATGGAGGTAGAAGAACATGAACGGAATGCAGGAGCCTATCCAGAGAAGCAATAACACCAGAGATGAAGGTAGAAATGAGGACATGGAGAGAGAGATCAACTGAGACTCCTGGAAAGAGAGGGACTGAGTGCTGGTGCCCAGGAGGCAGGCTTGCAGAATGTGCCGTTTTGTTGTTTAAATGATTATATATTCCTGAGTGTTTTTGTGTACATCACCTCAACCCACCTTCCCTCCCACCACCCCCCAAAAAAGAAAACCAGAGGAAATGGAAGCAAATATTATTGGAAGATGATGCACGGAGGCGATTGTAATCATTGCAATGAAATGATGATATAAAGCCAATATTCTCTCATGTAAAGTATCACTCAGTTCACAATAAAATAAATAAAAAGATGATAGACGGCTGAAAAGTGAAAAAGTATGGAAACTGGGCAATCCATGTGATACTGAGTCAAGAATATTAAACCTCTAGCTCTTCCTTTTGGCAGACATGTATTATATTGATTACTCGTATGAATTTTTATTGACCTTAAATACTATATATTAATAGTATGTGAGATTTGGAATTTCTTCTTGCAGATGTCAGATCTGTGGGACTGAGAGGAAGAGAATTACTCAAATTAAAAATAAAACAAACATTTTAACAAAGTTACATGTGTAAAGGCAGAAACTAAAATTATTTTATGAAATACTCACCTGTTTTCCATTGTCCATTGCAGCAGTATATATATTTTCAAGTTCCCCTGGCCAAAATCTAAAGCAACTTGCTTTTAATCACTTATCTTATGTCCTTTGTCTTTCTCTGGCTCACATCATAACATAGAACACTTGAAATGATTTTAGTAGACTTAAATTTCATTCATTGAAATAGGGACTAGGAACCTCCCTGTTTTTAGGGTGAAGGATATAATAGTCTTACTCCAAAATTGCAAGTAGGCTATGATTTTAATCTTATTTAGAGAAATAATGTAGGAAATGAAAGTAGATTGGGGTACCGACACAAGAATCAGATTTATAAGTCAGAATACTGTCTTTACCAATTCCAATCAGTGTAAATTTGGGAAAATTATTCAGCTGATCTGCACCTTAATTTTAACATATTGTTGTTGTTACTGTGTGCCATTAAGTTGATTCTGACTCATAGTGATCCTATATTATTTCCAAGGCTATCAATCTTTACAGAAATGGACTGCCATATCTTTCTCCAAGAGAGCAACTTGTGGGTTCAAACCATTGACCTTTTGGTTAATGGTCAATTACTTAACCACTGTATCACTAGGGCTCCATAATTTTAACAGATATGGCTGGCTGACTGGCTGGCTGACTGTGTGTAGTTGAGTGGGTTCCAACTCATAGTTACCCTGTAGAGGGTTTCTGAGGCTGTAGTCTTTAAGATGGTAGTGATGGTCACTCCTCTGTCAGTCTGTTGTACTGTGGAAGCTTATGTGTTGCTGTTTTTCTGGAAGCAATGTCACCAGCACATTTTAAATGCCATCAGGGTGATTCCCATGGTGGATAGGTTTCAGATGAGCTTCAGCTGAAGACAAACTAGGAAGAAAGAGACACTGACTACTTCTGAATATTTAGTCACTGAAAACCTTACAAATAACAGTGGGACACTATCAGATAGAACCAGAATATTACATATTGAAATGTGATGAAAAGCCCCAGAATATTGTCAGATATAGTGCTGAAAAATGAGCCACTCATCTTTGGAAGGTATTCAAAATACAACTGGGGAAGAGTTAACTCCTCAAAGTAGAGTTGATCATGATGATAAGAATGTAGTAAAGCCTTCAGGACTTTCATTTGCTGATAGGACACAACTCAAAATGAAGAGACACATCTGCAAACATCCATTAATAATCAGAACATGGAATATATGAAGTATTAATCTAGAAAAATAAGAAGTTGTCAAAAATGAAATGGAATCGATATCTTAGGTATTAGTGAGCTGAAATGGCCTGGGATTGTTGATTTTGAATATGAGAATCACATGATTTATTATGCCAGGAATGACAAATTGAAGAAAAATGGCATTACATTCATCATCAAAAAGAACATATGAAGATGTGTCTTGAAGTATACTGCTGTCTGTGATAGGATAATATTCATAAACATACAAGGAACACCAGTTGATACCATTATTATTCAAATTATGCACCAATCACTAAAGCTAGTGATGATGAAATTGAAGAATTCTACCAACTTCTTCAGTCTGAAATTGATCAAACATGAATCAAGATGTATTAATCGTTACTGGCAATTGGAATGCAAAGGTTGGAAACAAAGAGAAAGGATCAGTAGTTGGAAAATATAACCTTGGCAAGAAAAATTATGATGGTGCTTGCATGATTGAATTTTGCAAGATAAATTACTTCTTCATTGCAAATATCCTTTTTAAATAATATAAAAGATGATTATGGACATCACCATATGGACATCACCAGATGGAATACACAGATATCGAACTGGTTACATCTGTGGAAAGAGATGACAGAAAAGCTCCATATCATCAGCCAAAGAAAGACCAGAGGCAGACTGTAGAACAGACCATCAATTTCTCATATGCAAGTGCAGGATGAAGCTAATGAAAATTAAAACAAACCCATGAGTGTCAAAATATGACCTTGAACACATCCCACCCAAATTTAGAGATCATCTGAAGAACAGATTTGATACAGTAGACACTAAAGACCAGAGACCAGAACAGATGTGAGATGATTAGACAGAAGCATTATACAGGAAGAAAGCAGAAGTTCACTGAGAAGAAAAGAAAGAAGGAAAAGACCAAAATGTATGTCAAAAGAGATACTGAAACTTGCTTTCCAGCATAGAAATGCTAAAGCAAATGGACAAAATGAGGAGGTAAAAGAGCTGAACATAAAATTTCAAAGAGCATCTTACAAAAGCAAAGTCAAATATTATAATGAAATGTGCAAAAACCTGGAGTTAGAAAACCAAAAGGGAAGAGCATGCTCAGCATTTCTCAAGCAGAAGGAACTGAAGAAAAAATTCAAACCTCAACTTGCAACATTGAATTGTGTGGATCATTACAGGCTATGGACAACATTGTGGAAAATGAGTATTGTAGAACACTTAATAGTATTCATGAGTAACATGTACATATGACAAGAGGCAGTTGATTGAACAGAACAAGAGTACAATGAACAGTTTAAAATGAGAAAAAGTGGGCACCAGAGTTGAATTCTTTCACCATACTTATTCGATCTGTATGCGGAGCCCATAATATGAGAAACTGGATTATATGAAGAGAAACATGGCAGGATTAGAGGAAGACGCATTAACAATCTAGCATAAGCAGATGATACAACTTTGCATCTGAAAGTGAAGAAGACTTAAACTACTTACTGATGAAGATCAAAGACCACATCCTTCTGTGTGGGTTTCAGATCAATGTAAAGAAAACAAAAATCCTCACTATTGAAACAATAAACAATATCCATATATATAAATGGAGAAAAGATTGAAGTTGTCAAAGACTTTATTTTGCTTAGATCAACCATGAACATTTATGGAAGCAGCAGTGAAGAAATCAAATCATGTATTGCATTGGACAAATCTTTTGTACATGACCTCTTCAAAGTGTTTAAGAGCATCTTGAGAATGTCAGTTTGAGAACTAAGGTATGCCTGACCCAAACAAACCATAATATTTTCAGTAACCTCATTTGCATGTAATTTGGGCAATGAATAAGGAGGACCATAGAAGAATTCATGCATTTGAGTTATGGTATTGGAGGAGAATATTAAAAGTACCATAGATTGCCAAAAGAATAAACCAATCTGTGTTGGAGGAAGTACAGCCAGAATGTTCCTTGGAAGCCAGGATGGCCAGGCTTCATCTCTTATACTTCTTGCATATTATCAGGAGGAAGATAAAGAAATTTGTTAGAGGAAGCAAGTGTAAATTGCTCACTTTGATGAACTTGACCTATACTTATGGTTGTAGTAACTCAAAATACCATCCCAGAGGGAAGGAGTCTTCACATCAAAGATCAAAAACATTCCCTCTGTGTCACGGTCAGCAGTTCAAAACTACCAGCTGTTCTGTGGGAGAAAGATGAGGTTTTCTGCTCCCGTAAAGATTTACAGCTTCAGAAACCCTGTACAGGGTCTCTATGAGTTGGAACCAACTCTACAGCACATAACAACAACAACAAATACAGGGTTGACAGGGACAGGCAATTTAAACATTGACTATCAAAAAATGGGGGGGAGGGGTGGTGGTGGTATAAAACACAATGAGTCCTGGTGTGGTGCTGTGGATTAATGAGCCAGATTGCAAAACTGTTTGAATTGCAACATTGGCAGTTCAAGCTCACCAGCTGCTCCTTGGAAACATTATGCAGGGTCACTATGGGTCAGAACCGACTCAACGGCACATAACAACAATAACATAAAGGCACAAAGTGGCTGGCTTACAAGTTTTCAAGAGGGAGTTTAGTTTCAGAGTGTGCAGGGGAAGGTATAATCCCCACTGAATAGTTTTCATCTTGTTTAGATGGGTCTGGTGAAAGGATATGGGGATAAGATTCTTTTGATTCGATAGTGACTAATTGTTACCATGACTAATAGTGATTGCCACAACTGTAAAGGTAGAAGTTTTGTAACATAAAGGGAGGAGTCGTTACTCTTATAGTCCAGGAACAGAGGACCCTAGGACCATCAAGGGAGAAGAGCATGAATGGAATGTTGGACTCTATCCAGAGAAACAGCGACACCAGAAATGGAGGCAGAGATGATGGCCTAGAGAGACAGAGCAGCTTACAATTCTAGACTCATGGAAAGAGAAAGACTGTGTGCTGGCAGGCAGGAGGCATGCTTGCAGACCATGCCCTTTGGTTGTTTAAATGATTATATATTGCTGAGTGTTTTTGTGTATATAAAAAATAATAATAACACTGTTAGTGATGATGCATGGAGAGGATTGTAATCATTGCAATGAAACAAAATAGGATAGGTACAAATGATAGGATAAGTGCAAAACCGATTTTCTTCCATGCAAATTATCACTCAATTCACAATTAAAACTTTTTAAAAAGTGTAATGGCAGAGGCATTAGAGTGAGAAGATGAGGATAGATAAATGCACCCTGTATGTTTAGACAACCAGAATCTCAATGGAATGACATTTTAATCTCATGCCAAACTTCCCCTCCCATTGCCACACTTTTGAGTCAGTGACTTTTTGTGTCTTTCTATGAGCCCAGATTTGACATTATCTCACCTCTTGCTGGGTTTAGACACAGAGATCATTAAAGAGATTCCCAGCTCTTGATGAATGATGCAAAATGTTATGGTTTTCTCCGGGTCTCTTACAGAATGGAATTCTCAGGCCACACTTTAACCTAGCCCTGCCACTTCAATCAATTAACCAGTAAGTATTTATTAAATGGTGACTCTGGACTCTCATTGCAAAACTCTGGCTTGGATGGGTCATTACCCTTCCAGATGGCCTCATGCAGTCTCTTTTCAGACATGGGAGGATTCTGAATGAGAACCATGGTCTGAGCTCCTGTTATCTGCCAGCTGTCTCTGAGTCACTGTGATCTGTCTGTGAGGATCATAAAGTGGAGTGTGTGGACAGCATCTAGTTGAATCGATAAAGACTGTGATGTTTGAATGTGGGCTCAGGCGGAATGAAATGTGCTGGTCAAATGGAAGGAGTCCACATGAAATTGATTGCTTGTGGCAGAAATCTAGGGCCTGGAAACCTACTGGGGGGCTTGGAAGTTGGGACCAGAGATGTTAAAATATTAAAGATATAATATGCATTTGTTTTATAAGAGCTTTTCTTTTAAATAATGTCTCATTTTAGATAAATTTGTTCTTCTTTTTAACTACGGGGCTACTTTTAAGGCTAGGGAAGATAGATCCAGGGAATGACTAATGTCAAGATGTTTGTAGCTGTCCAAGGAATGGTGGGCCTACAGATGCTGAAAGGAAAGAAGGACCTTTTCCCAGAACCTACAAAGATAGGAAAGCTTCCCCTAGCCCTGGCATTCTAAATTTGGACTTTAAGCCCCCTAAACTGTGAATGAGTACTGGTGGTACTGTAGGATAAACAATGGACTGCTAGCTGTCAGCAGTTCAAATTCAACAGTCACTCCAAGGGAGAAAGAAGAAGCTTTCTGCTTCTGCAGAGATTTGCAGCTTCAAAAACCCTATACAGGGTCTCTCTGAACTGGAATTGATTTGACAGCATGGCACTTAATAGTATCCTCATGGAAGATGGTTGGAAAATCCTAATAATTATTTAACATTTGATTTGACCCAAAGATGGTGTTATTAAGTGCCGTCGAATCAGTTCCAACTCATAGTGGCCATGTTTAGGATTTCTGGGGAGCATTTGGTGGGTTTGAACCACCAACCTTGTGGTTAGTGGTCCAGATCTTATACCATAGTGCCATACCAGAACTCAGAGAGGAACCACTTAATTCACATAAGCTCTATCTGGCCACTTCATAACCGTGTGATCTGAAGAGTTAACAGTTGTTGAGTGCTTTGTATGTACCAGGTGGTGTGCTACACATTTTAAGTTGATTTTCTCATAAATTGCTCACAATAGCCCTTTCAATGTTGCTATTGTTAAGTGCCCTTGAGTAGGTAGCCCTTTCAATAGATCTTTTTCTTTCATTGAAATGGGATCCCAGGCTTAGACTAATACAGTAACTTGACCAAGACTCTTCAATGATGTGTCTTCAAATATGAAACGAAGGTGATAATAGCGACCACCCAAGGAGTCCTGGTGTGGCGCTGTGGGTTAATGCACCAGACTGCAAAGCCATTTGAACTGCAAGGTCAGCGGTTCAAGCTCATCAGCTGTTCTACGAAAACCCTGTACAGGGTCACTATGGGTCAGTACCGACCTGACAGCACTTCACAACAACAACAAAGTGGTTGTCAGGAGTAAATAAAGTTATATTTGAGTATGTGTGTGCACATAATAAAGATTCATCAAGTAACATTTAAACAAGGATCTTCATTCTATGTTTCTATGAAGACAAGCTGCTTCTTTTGAGTGATAGGCGGACATAAGAAAACTGAGACGTGAATAAACTTTCATTTGAATCTTGTTAACATATTCCCAGGGCAGAGTTTTGTTATTTTCTACCATTTTCTCATCCAAAGTTCCCTGAAAGTCTGTACATGTCCCATTAGTTAAAATAATTATTCACTGGTGGGACTCTACTGTTTTTATCTCAAGTAATGGTGGCAAAGCCTTTAAATCTCTCATTCAATTCATCATTGGTATGACTCCCTTTTCTACACTCCCTTTTCCTGTTAGGCTCAGAGTCCGTTAAACTCAAGGATTGAATCTGACTAAAGATGATACTCCCTTGCCTGGCACCGGTCCTAACATAGAGTAGGTGTTCTATGTCTACCAGCTCCTACAAGGGTCAAAAGAGTAAGCTGGGAAAGCTGTCATCACATTGAATTCTGTTTGTTATGTTACGTGCCGTGGAGTCAGTTTTGACTCATAGTGACCCTGCACAGGGTTTCCGAGGCCCATAAATTTTACAGGAGCAGAAAGCCTCATCTTTCTCCCATGGAACAAGCTGGTACTTTCGAACTACTGATAGTGAGGTTAGCAGCCCAATTCGTCACCAGAACTACTTTTGAATTCTGTTTACTAGGGGAGAAAGATGCTTAGATTCCACAAGTTCTTCTTCTATCCTCTGCTTCCCAACACTTTCCAGAACTTAACTCAGCTTGGAGTAATTCACTTTCCTGGAAAATTTATTAGAGGTTATCTACTGAAAATAATTTTTTAAAAAGATAAATAAGAGAAGATATAAGAAGGATAGTACAAAACAAAGGAAATTAAAACCACTGTAGTGTCAACATATATAGAATCAATATCACTCCTGTATTACAGTATCAGTTTTAGGAATAGATGAAGAGCTAGTGGAGCAGAATAGGGTTCAGATCATGCACCTACCCTCCTACTATGCTTATATGATAAATGTTTCCGCATTCAATTCAGTGTTGAAAAAAGAGACTATTTGAACACATTCATATGAAGGAAAGTAAAATTGTGTTTTTCTCTTATATCTTATCCAAATAAATTTCAGGTAGATTATAATTCTAAACATAAAAATGCTATGCACTATATGTTCTATAAAAAGCATAGGAGAATAATTTTATAATTTCTGTATTAACTCCAGAAACCATAAAGAAAAAAAAAAGCCTATTCATATTTGCTACAAAAATTTTAAACTATAAATATATAAATATGCTTATGAGACAAGTCAGAATTTACCAGTACTGCACTTTTGTAAAGTTTTGGTTTTCCAGTTTTCAAAAGTTTTCTGCCTTTGACAGGGTATGGTCTACCATTTTATTATTACTACTAATGGAAAATATTTGAGTTTTCCTTCTCTGACAGGTTTCTGCTTTACACATGTTCCAACTTTTACAGATTTTATTCTATATGGTAAATATATATACTTTCATACATATATGTGTGTGTATATATATGTTGTTGTTGTTAAGTACCATGGAGTCGGTTCTGACTAATAGTGACCCTGCACAGGGTTTCCAAGGCTGCAAATCTTTACGGGAACAGAACGCCTCATCTTTCTCCCATGGACCTTGCGGTTAGCAGCCCGATTCATAACCACTACACTACCAGAGCTGCTAGGTGTATATATATATATATATATATATAATAGAGAGAGAGACAGAGTCCTGATGTAGCTCTATGAATTAATGCTCCAGACTGCAAAGCCATTTGAACTGTAAGGTCGGCAGTTCAAGCTCACCAGTGACTCCTTGGAAACCCTATACAGGACCACGATGGGTAGGAATTGACTCAATGACAGTTAACAA
>NW_006408626.1:2826348-2839381 GCF_000296735.1 Chrysochloris asiatica
TCAAACTCACCAGCCGCTCCTCAGAAACCCTATACTGGGTTGGTATGAATCGGTACTGACTTAACAGCACCTAATAACAAACATATATATATATATATATAGAGAGAGAGAAGACATTCACTAACATGTTATCCACAGCGACTTCTAATGGAAGTATGCAGAGAACATGTGGCCATATATTGTTTGGTTTATTAGAAAAGCATTAAACAAGAAAACATTTTAGCAAAAATATCTTTGTATTCTTCTATCCTGTCCCCACTACTGCCACCCTTCCCCACCCCACCCCCCTGACTGTCATCCCCAGGGTATAATTCTCAGCGAAGGCTGATGTGAATAGTGAATACCACCTGTTTCAGGCAAAGCACATTGAGGAAGAACAAGAGGACTCACAAAACTCGGGTGGGGTATTTAAGTGCCATCTAGTTTTACCTTATATCAGCCTTATGTCTTTTATTAACAGAGGTCTCTTTTTTGCTTTTTTCATTTTTGGTAATTTGTTTCTAGAAAAGTCTTCCTTCCTCTTTTATCATCTTAAGATCATGATATAGGAGGCTGCCTTCAAATTTGACTTTTAAACCAGAATATAATGTTGATTACATTAGCCCATCCTCTGACCTATTACCACAACTGATATTTTATTATCTTCTTTTTTCCTGAGTCCAATAACATGTCACAAAATTCATTTTTAATTTGGATCTCTGATGGTGCTTGTAGTAGCAAATCATTTCCACCTCCTTTTTTGGGTAAGAGTTAGGATTGGAAGGAAACTTAGAATTTATCTCATCAAGTCACCCCTCCCCAGACATGAATTTCCTCCAGAAATTCTCCCCCAGAGCCACTAATATTCTTCTTGTATGAATGAAAAAACACAGAGCAGAGAGACTGTGAGTAAGGGAACTGTAACAATGCCCACATTCTAAAACCTAAGTTTTCTAAACCAGTGCACAGAGGGGGAAAAAATGTCAATTAAGGGTTGTTTTATAAAAGACTTTAATGTCTGGATGGAACTTCTGTTCCACCATACACAGTAAATAATAAACTACACAGCAGTGTTCGAAACATTTATGATAATGAATCATTCTGAAATTATCAGCTCACATTATCATATAAATGATCACTTTTGCTTGCTTTCTTTCCCAATAGGGCTATAATCTCCAATAAAGCAGTTTATACATGTTTTAAGCGAGAGTATAGTGCTCCAGAAAACTAGCATTATATAGCTTTAATATTAAAAGTGCAAAATTATTCAGGCAGCTCTAGTAGGATCCATGATTCTCTGGATCAAGTCCAAGTCAGTTCACCCTACATATGTAAGAAAAGCAAATCAGCTTGAACCCTGGATAATATATTGTAGGAAATGTTCCAGAGTTGGTCTATTCAAAAACCAGGATGAGATTGCTGACTATGACATCTGTTCCCACTTTCTTCTTCTGTCTCCTCTCCCTAACTCCCAAAATCCTCCTACGAGAATTTGGATCCCCAGATGAGAAAACGAGGGGGAAATAATGATCCTACCTTTGATGCATGGTGGCCATGATATAGACAATAGAAAAAGTCTTCTAGTCTAGTGAAAGAGATGGCTAATACAACACGTGGATTTAAATGATGCAGGTTGGCTTTGAGGGGGAGGGGGAAAAAAGGCCCTAAGGGGAAGAAACAGACCTTCAATTTCATCATGCATCATGTGGGACAAAAAAGCCATTGAAATTAGAGTTTGTTCAAGTTGATTATGATGCTGCTGATTTCAACAGCTTCTGCCAGTCTTAAAACCACAAGCACTTTAAAGCTGATAATCGCCTGGAGAGATACGGAAATCTAAGCAAAGGAAAGAGAAACCTGTCCAGAGAGTTTTAATTTGTCCGCAAGCTTATCTCAGATGAGGATCTTTTTTTTTTTTTTCTCTCTCTCTCTCTGTAGACTCCTCTGGTAGTTTTTCAAGAAGGACCTGACGCCTGAATTCGAAAATATTAGTGACAAACCCATCTTGTTAGAAGAAGGAACACTGTAGAAAGGTATACATAAACAAAGGAGGTGTGTCCGATGATTTCATTGTGCTTATTTTTAGAGGGGGATGGAGGGACAGATTGCAACCGTTTGCCGGTACAAAATAGCAGGTGAAATAATTAATTCATCCTTTGACCAAGAGTTTTCAGGGTGCTACGGATTTGATAGTAATACAAATACAATAGGAATTTAACTTTTTGTTTCAAAACCAGAACTAGGGGTCATTTTTCTTACAAACTTTGGCTCTTAGAGAGGGAGTTAGGGAGAGAATGTGCATAGGAGATGAAGAAGGACCTCTTCTGGAACCTCAGATCAACTACTGACTGCAGTAAACTACCCTCTTCTGTCTCCAACTAAGCCTCATAAGTTGATCTTTAACTGTACATGTAAGAATTCTCTAATGCTCCAACCTGTTCGAGACCCATTTCTTATTCTTGTTTAGGGCTTTTTAAGTGGGAAGTGGGCTGCCAGAGAATAGGGGCAGATTACCTAATAAACAAGGTAAGCAAGAGCTTACGTGTGTTTCCCTCCTAATCTTTATTGAACAGTTTCATGTGGTTTTGATTAAATGGGCACTTTATTTCTGTCTGAGATTATAAATTTGAAGAGAACCTTGAATTCTGTAGGAAGGTACTGTGGGGTTGAGAGACAGCTATCAGACACGTGTAGGTAGAAGTAGAATCTTTGATGCAGTGAAAGATGTGAAATTTTTCATTAGAGATTGGTAAGTAAGCACATGGAAATCTGTTCTTACCTTGCTTATTGGGTACTTCAACACTGATTGGAAACCACTCAGCCTATGATGACTGGATGTGAAAAGCACATTCTGACTCCAGACTTCCTTAACCCCATCAGACAGGACACCCTAAAAAGTTTAGCTGCCTTTTCTCTTTGCCAATCAGCTAGCTCCCTTGGAGAAGCTGGATATCAAAAAAGACTATAAAAACAGTATCATTGCTCCTTAAATAAATTATTTCAACCCAGGCATTTTTGGCAGGGACAAATGGTTTAGTCTGGAGAGTCACAGACCTCATTTCCACCAGGCCCTTTCAGGCCACATTAGCACATCATTGTAACATCACAGAAAGTAGTCAATTGCTGGCTATGGGTTCTGAAAGGAAGGGCCACTAACTCCACCCAGTCCCTTCCTTCCTGTTTTTAGTATTTTCAAGTTTGAGGAGGTTTTTAATGTGCAATATCTCATCTGATTATCAAAATAGCAATGGGAAAGTAGCATAGACATTTTTCCCATATAAATCAGAGTTCTGAGCATCAGAAAGTTCACATCACTTTCCAGGATTACATGATCCGTCCATTTTAGGTTCAGAAAGCAAATGTATTTTCTGGTTCAAATTCAATTCTCCTGAGATTGTTGTTGTGGTGAGAGATTCAATAAAAGTTAAATCGTTATTGTTTTAGTATTTTGTAACTTTGGTGCTGACAGTGTTCACTACTAACTATTCATAAGGTTTACAGTCACTAAATACTCAGAAGTAATCCGTCTCCTTTTCTTCTTAGTATGTCTGAGTCTGGAAGCTCAGCTGAAACCTGTACACCATAGGTGATCCTGCTGGTGTTTAAAATACCTGTGGCATAGCTTCCAGAATCACAGCAACAACACACATGCCATCATAGTATGAAAAACTGACGGAGGAAATTGAAATTGTTCAACAAACTAATGCAGCACTGGAGGTACACACTCATCTCTGCCAAGATATTTGGAAGACAGCTAGCTACCTGGCCAACTGATTGGAAGAGATCCATGTTTATGCCCATTATAGAGAGAGGTTATCCAATATTATTAATACCACTGCAAGTAAAATTTTGCTAAAGGTAATTAAAAAACAGATGCAACAGTACATTGATAGAGAAGTTACACAGGTTCAAGCCAGATTCAGACAAGGGCATGAAAAGATGGATGTCATTGCTGACATCAGATGGATCTTGGCTGAAAGCAGAGAGAGAATATCAGAAAGATGTTGACCTGTGCTTTATTGACTACACAAATGTTTTTAAATGTGTGGATCATGACAAGCTATGGACAACACTGTGGAGAATGAGTGTTCTGGATCACTGAACTGTGCTTATGAGGAACCTGTACATAGACCAAGAGGCAGTCATTCAGAGCAAGAACAAGAGGACAATGAATGGTTTAAAATTAGGAAAAGTGTGCAGCAGAGTTCTTTCTTTCACCATATTTATTATCTGTATGCTGAACAAATAATCTAAGAAGTTGGATTATATGAAGAACATGGCATCAGGACTGGAGGAAGATTCATTAACAGCCTGTAATATGCACCTTGCTGAAAGTGAAGAAGACTTAAAATACTTACTCATGAAGATCAAAATCCACAGTCTTCAGTATGGGTTGCACCTCAATGTAAAGAAAACAAAAATGCTCACCACTGGATCAAAAAATAGCATCAAGATAAATGAAGAAAAGATTGAAGTTGTCAAAGACTTCATTTTGCTCAAATCAACCCTCAACACTCATGGCAACAGCAGTCAAAAAAATCAAATGACATATTACATTGGGCAAATCTGCTGCACAAGACCTCTTTAAAGGGTTCAAGAATAAAGATGTCATTTTGAGGATTAAGGTGTGCCTGACGCAAGCCATGGTATTTTCAAAAACCTCATATGCATATGAAAGTTGAACAATGAATAAATAAAACTGTAGAAGAACTGATACATTAGAGATTTGATGTTGTAGGAGAATAATGAAAGTACCATTGATTGACAAAAGACAAACTAAACTGTTTTGGAAGAAGTACAGCCAGAATCCTTCTTTGAAGCCAGGGTAGCCAGGCTTCATCTATCATGCTTCGGACATATCTGGAGGGACCAATCTTAGGAGAAGTACCTCATACTTGGTAAAGTAGAGTGTCAGCAAAAAAGAGGAAGACCTCCCCAACAAGATGAATTGGCACAGTGGCAGCAGCATTGGGCTCAAAATTAGCAAGGATTGTGAGATTGGCACAGGAACCAGCAGTGCTTTGTTCTGTTGTACATAAGGTCACTATGAATTGGTACCCATTCAATGGCCCCCCTCAACAAGAGCAACAACAATTTTATAACTCAGTCATATTTCATATTTCTGAATTTAGAATATCATCTCCAACTACTGAATTAAATAAGGATTTTGATAAATTCTCTAAACCAAAAAGACACCAATATTTATCATTAGTAAGTCCATTAAAAAAATGTATAATTTAATTCTGATTTAGATGAGAAATGAAATTTATCCAATGATTAGTATAACAATGTAATTGCTTATATTATGTTGTGAAATGCAAATAGCAAACATCATATTTTAAGTATTCCATTATCCTGTAAGTATAATAGCAATTTTTTGTAATAACTTTTTACTACCCAAATGTGAACTTTAATGTGTATTAATAATTTGAAAGTAGCCATTTCATTCACCTATTAAATAATGTGCATTTCCAGACTATGCATTGAAACTCCTAAACCAGATATTATTATATTGAACCTAAAGAGGCAATCATGTCTAGGCGGGCCTGATAAAATGAAATGCGGATAGATCTCTTGTGAAACAATAATGAATAACTGTTATCAGGATTGATTGTAAGGGTTGGAAATGTAAAGGTAGACGGTTTGTAGCAGGGAGGGGAGTGATTAACATTTCAGGCTAGGAGCAGAGG
Source organism: Chrysochloris asiatica (assembly GCF_000296735.1). Lineage (NCBI taxonomy): Eukaryota > Metazoa > Chordata > Mammalia > Afrosoricida > Chrysochloridae > Chrysochloris > Chrysochloris asiatica. The sequence continues at coordinate 2,832,018 of NW_006408626.1, forward strand.
TCCCTGGGACCATCAATGGAGAAGAGTGGAGAGCGGGACCCTACCCAGAGAAGCAGTGATGCCTGAGATGGAGGCAGAGACGATGATATGGAGAGATGGAGCAGCTGGACTTTAGACACAGAGAGGGAGGGGGGCTGTGTGCTGATGACCAGGGGGCAGGCTTCTAGTGTATACCCTTTGGTTGGGTGATGATGCATGGAGGGGATTGTAACCATGCAAATGAAATGATATACGATAGGATGAATGCAAAACTAATGTTCTTCATGTACACTATCACATAATTCACAATAAAACATTAAAAAACAAAAAAAGGCAATAATTTGAAAAGAACATGTGGACACAGAATGGTTTAAAATTGGGAAAGGTGTATGCCAGGTTTTGTTCTTTCACCATACTTATTCAATCTGTATGTTGTTGTTGGTTCCGACTCATAGTGACCCAGCACAGGGTTTCCGAGGCTGTAAATCTTTATGGGAGCAGAACGCCTCATCTTTCTCCCTCAGAACCGCTGGTAGTTTCGAACTGCTGACCTTGGGGATTGGCAGCCCGACTCATAACCACTACACTACCAGAGCTCCTTATTCAATCTGTATGCTGAGCAAATAATCCAAGAAGCTGGATTATTTGAAGAAGAACTTGGCATCAGGATTGGAGGAAGACTCATTAACACCCTTGCTTAATGAAAATGAAGAAGCAAAGAGGATTTAAAATACTTACTGTACAAAGAGTACAGCCTTTGGCATAGGTTGCACCTCAATGTAAAGAAATTAAAAAATCATCACACCTGGACCAGTAAATTACATCTTGATAAATGGAGAAAAAAAATTGAAGTTGTCAAAGACTTCGTTTTGTTGGGTTCACAATCAATACTTATGGAAACATCAGTCAAAAAATCAAATGACATATTGCATTAGGCAAATCTGCTGCACAAGACCTCTATAAAGTATTCAAGAGCAAAGATAGAAGCTTCAGAACTAAGGTGCACCTGACCCAAATCATGGTATTTTCAATAGTCTCATATGCATGTAAAGTTGGACAATGGATAAGGTAACCATAGGAGAATTGAAGCCTTTGAGTTATAGTGTTAGAGAAAAATAACTGAAAGCACCATGGACTGCCAGAAGAACAAACAAATCTGTATTAGAAGAAGGAAGATGTAGAGCCAGAATACTCATTAGCAGCCAGGACGAGAGACTTTGGCTCTCATTCTTCAGGCATATTATCAAGGAAGAATCAGTCCCTGGAGGAGGACATCATGCTCAATAAAGTAGAGAGTCAGCGAAAAAGTGGAAATCTCCTCATCAAGTTGGATTGGCACAGTGGAAGCAGCAATAGGCTCAAGTGTAACAATAATTGTGAGGATAGCACAGGCTGGACAGTGCTTTGTTCTGTTGGACGTGGGGTGCTATGAGTTGGATTTGACTCAACGGCACCTAACAACAATTATTTCCCAGTCAAAATGTTCTCTTTGTAATACTTTCTCTTAATCATTATTGGTCTATACTGCAAGTACCTGTAGCCATTTATTTACACAATTTCCCAAATTTAAAATCTGGTCTGGGACTTACTGCCCTTCCCTTCACTCTGCTTTATACCAACAATGATCATGATTCTTTATAACTACATAAAGCCTCTGGTTCACAATTGCTTTTATATCCTTTATTTTATATTAGTTTTTATCATCTTAATAACTCTGGAGTTAGAACACTGTAGAGGTATGCTGTTATTTTTTATCACTAGATGGTCTCTTTATTGTTTTAGATTTGTAGATTCATATGTCTATAGATATTTGATTTTTCATCATTCATAATAGTCAGTATATGTATTAATTTTAAACTTAGATGAAAGGAGGATTGGTATGGATCCTTAGCAGTCTTGATACATTTTACTTATGGTTTTCTGACATGGCTCTGTACTACAGCTTCCTTCTCACCCTACTCGTGGACTCACAGGGTGTCTTTTCCTTCTGTAATTACCCAGCCAAAGCTGGTAACTCTTAACCCTTCCCACTCAAATCCTTATTATACATTTTAACATTTTCATGCCATTTGTCACTAGCTGAATTTATTTTCCTGTTTATTTTCTTTCTTTTGTCTTTCTCAACAAGAATGAAAGCATCAGGAAGACAGGGAGTTTAAAAAATGAAAACCTCTTGTTCAGAGTGTATCACTGAGTACTTAGAGCAACACTTGAATAAATGGATGAATGAATGTGTAAATAAAGGAGCAATCTTTTCCCTTGGCCAAAGTTCTTTGGACAATGGTTAGACCCCTAACTCAAGGTTAGCCAGTTATTATGCTTCACAAGATGTCTGGCAAGTTGAATATGAAAGAGAAATGCTTACAAAGTGAGGGGGCAAGGGTGGACTTGTAGAAGGAAACAAGGTTCACAAGACTCTATAATGAGAGGAGGAAGAGCACTAAGAAGAGTCAATTTCATGTGATAGAGCCAGAGGGTGAAAAGCCAGAGACAAACCCTTTGTAAGTCTCCAGTAACCTTGATTTACAAACAAGTCTTCCCTCTGGCATTTCCCTAGGAACTGTTCTGCCTTGGCAGCTCTGGTCTGTGGTATGCTGTGCATTTCCTTGTTTCTTGTGTCCAGAGTGGACTGACCTTGTCCTTGCATCTGAAAATGCTAAACTTAACTACCTTTCTTGATACCAGCTTTGAAGGCCGTTTCCCTTTCTGCTGTTACAAAACAACATCTAATATCTGAACAGTATTTTAGAATTTACAAAGGGTTTTAGTGTATAGTGTGCCATTTGTTTCTCACAATGACTTCTCTCTATGAAGTTGTTCTTGATTTCATCTAGGTGAGAAAATTCTCTCATGTCATTGTTATTATCACTTTGATCTTTCTAGAACAAATCACAGGTTTTATTTATGTAAATGTTTTACCTTGCCTACTAGGGGTCCTGGTGTGGCACTATAGGATAAAGCACTGGACTGCAAGATCAATTTGAACTGCTTCCCAGAAACCCTATACAGCATCTCTATGAGTCAGAACTGACTTGACAACACTTAACAACAACAACTTAGACAATTTCTAGAGGGCAGAGATTAAATCCTTTTTACTTTTTATCCAACACAGTGATTAGAATCATATCTCATACAAACAGAATTGCTAAATGAAATCTGTTTAAATATTAAACTGGCTTTTAAGACAGAATAAAAGCATTTCTACACGCTCTACTTTCTGTACTAATCAATTAGATCTTAGAGCTGTTATTTAAAATACTTTTTTCCTGAGATTAGTTTCCAGGTTATATTTGAATTATAACCCTAAAGTTTTTGGAAACCTTCTCATAATACTTTTTGTATTTGTAAATAAATGGCCAAAGGGAATATCTAAGAAAAGCATCCAACTATAAAATGTTTCTTTAGTTTTCATATCTCTGCTTCTTTTTATTTTTTTAAAGACACACCTTTTATAAACTATGTCTAAATGAAGTATTTTTTGGTTAACACTTTTTAAATTATGTTTATGAGGTTCTGAGGACAGAATCTGAAATGAATAAAGTTATCATTCCTAGTATACACATTTGACTTAAAAATATTAGAATTTCCCTTCATTTTATTTTTTAAGATGCATAACTCAAGAAGGGAAGAAGTCAAACCTGCAACCAAAATACACAAAATTACAAATACTGTTTATGGGCAATAGAGTTAGCTCTAGGATCCTACATAAGATTAATAAATTAATCTTTTTATTCTTACTAAAAGTAAGGTTCTAAATGACTATGTTGTTATAACCTGTGGACATTTGTTTGAAATCCTTGATAATCTTATGTTAATGTAAGTTAGTCCAGACATAACACATTTTATTACACTTTGCCAACACGTTGGGTTTTTACAATTGGAGGTTTGAGACAACACTGCATGGAGCAATTCTATCAGCATCATTTTGGTAATTCTCAAATTTGTTAATAATGCTGTTGCACACTTTATAGACACCAACATACTGCAGACATAACTTTTATATGTACTGGAAAACCAAAAACTCTGTATGACTTGCTTTGTTACAATATTTGCTTTGTTGCAGTAGTCTGGAACCAAACCTACAATATCTCTGAGGTATGCCTGTATTTCTGTATTCAATTTATTGAGCAGCTGCTATATCTTGTTTAACTCTGTGCTAAGAATATGGGAATGGAGAGAAAACATGAAAGGAAACACAAATTATTATAATATTCTATAGCAGGTGCCACAGTAAAACCTAATACTTGTCCGGGCATTCATAAAAAGAAAGAACCATCAACTCTGCTTTCTAAAAGTGGAAAAAACTCAAGAAGTCTTAGACACAGAAGCCTGAACTGAATTGTGAAAAAAAGGGTAGAGCTTCCAGATAGAAAAGGCATTAAAGGGCCCTTTGGTGTGGTGCTGTGGGTTAATGTGCCAGACTGCAAAGCCGTTTGAACTGCAAGGTTGGTGGTTCAAACTCACAAGCTGCTCCTCGGAAACCCTATACAGGTTCGCTATGGGTTGGAATTGACTCGGCGGCACTTAACAACAACAACAGCCTGTGGACAGTGGCATGGCAGTGTAATATAGCTACATTTTATGACCACAGAGTTGTTCAGATTACTTGAAATACAAGAAAGGCCAGGGTTAGGGAAGGAGTTTGGAGGGAAAAGGTGTAAAAGGTTATGGGTAATCTGGAGCTCATTTTAAGGAGTTGGTTCTTTATCCTGAAGGTGGCTGTTGTTGCTACATGCCATTGAGTTGGTTCATAGTGATCCTGTAAAGGATTTCTGAGGAGCAGCTGGTGGGTTTGAACTGCCATCCCGTGGTTCGCACTCCAGGGCTGATCACACAGAGCCACATCAGAAGTTCATCCTGAAGGTAATAGTATGCAATTGGAGCATTTTGAGAGTGGAATATCAAGACCAATGTTTCACAATGTGAAAGAAAATTGGGCCAGAGTAAGGCTTGATTGCTATGTGTTGGAATCAGCTCCATGACAGTGCTTTTCTGTTGTTGTTTTGTTTTGTTTTTTAAGGCTTGGATAGAGAAATGCTTTCTGAAGTTGATATGTGTTATCAAAGAAGTTTAGATTAAAAAAGTTATAGATTAAATAATATTTTACTATTTATGACAATGATTTTTCACTTATATGGTAATCTAGAAGTTCAGAAATTAACCACTATTGATTGAAACAAGCTTAAACATGTGATTAAAAAGCATTCCAAAAAGAAAGCACATTATGCCTACTTGTCCACCCACCTACACGTATGTATCCGTATCTCTGAACCGCAAAATACATGAACACACCTGAAAAGTGAGGCAAAGGCTTATTACCTGTCTTAATGGAGAATCTATGTTTGATGTGTGTGTCTGTAAGAAGTACATGTGGAATGAGGAAGAGAGGAGGGCTGGAGTCATGTGATTTTGAAGAAGTACTTTATTTCTCTGAGCCTCAGTTTGTGCTGCTGTGATACTGGAAGATATGCCACTGATATTTCAAATACCAGTGGGTTGCCCATGGAGGACAAATTTTAGCAAAGCTTACAGGCTAAGATTTGTTGGAAGAAAGGCCTGGTGATCTATTTTTTAAAATTAGCCAATAAAAAACCTTCTGAAACCAAAACACCTTATGGACAACAATAGAATATTGTCCAACTTCCTTGCATTAGATGTCATCAAGAGGGAATAATCACTATAGGAGGACATCATGTTTGGTAAAATTAATGGCCAATGAGGGTGAGGATGACCCTTAGTGAGGCTGATTGGCACAATGGCAGCAACAATTGACATGAACATGCTTGCAATTGGGAGAATGGTGTTGGTCTTGACAATGGTTTATTTTGTTATGTCTTGTGACACTGTAGGATGAACACTGGACTGCTAACCAAAAGATCAGCAGTTCAAACCCAGCAACCACTCCTCAGAAACCCTATATAGGGTTGCTATGACCCAGAATCGACTGGGTGTCTCTTAACAACAACAACAACAACAAGGTCATCATCAAGAAGCCTTGGTAGCATAGTGGGTTACACATTAGACTGTTATCCACAAATTCACAAGGTCAGCAGTTGAAATCCACCAACTGCTCCACTGGAGAAGGATAAGGCTTTCTGCTCCCATAAAGATTTACTATCTCAGAAACCCTATACAGGGTCACTGTGAGTCGGAACCAACTCAATGGCACACAGCAGGAGTGATCATCATATACTGGGACTACTATACTGGCAAAGACAAATTGAAGAGGAGTGCTGTAATAGTCACCATCAAAAATAACATTTCAAGATCTATCCTGAAGTACAATGCTATCAGTGATAGATAATATTCATAAACCTACAAAGAAGACCAACCATTATGACTATGATTCAAATTAACCTACCAGCACTAATGTCAAAGATGAAGAAATTGAAGGTTCCTATCAATTTCTGCAGTCTGAAATTGATCAAGCATGCAATCAAGATGCATTGGTAATTACTGGTGATTGGAATGGGGAAGTTGGAGGCAAAGAGAAAGGATCAGTTGGAAAATATGGTTTTGGTGATAGAAATAACCGTGAAGATCACATAGTAGAATTTTGCAAGACAGGTGACTTTTTCATTGTAAATACATTTTATCAACAACAGCAACAATGATTACACACTTGATTCGATACACAAGAATCAAATAGACTACTTCTGTGGGAAAAGACAATGGAGAAGTTCATTATCATCCATCAGAATAAGGCCAATTACTGACTGCAGAAGTATAACCTTGAGTATATCCTATCTGAATTTAGAGATCATCTCAAGAAGAGATTTAGCACACTGAACACTTATGGTCATGCAAATCACAGACAATGAATAAGGAAGACAGAAGAATGGATGCCTTTGAATGATAGTGTTGGCAAGAAATTTTGTGAACATCATGCACAGCAAATCTGTCTTGGAGGAAGTACTGCCTGAAAACTCCTTAGAAGTAAGGATGGCAAGACTTCCATTTCCATACTTTTGAGATGCTTTCATGAGGGAAAAGGACATCATGCTTGATAAAGTAGAGGGGCATCGAAAAAGAGGAATATCCTTAACAAGATAGACTGACAGATTGGCTTCAATAATGAGCTCAAATATACAAAAGATTATGAGGATGGTACAGAACCATGCAGTGTTTTGTTCTGTTGTACATAAGGTAGCTATGACTTGGAATTGACTCCATGGCACTTAATAACAACAAGGCCACTATGAGTTCAGGTCGACTGGAACTATCTATCTATCTATCTATCTATCTATCTATCTATCTATCTACTATCTATCTACCTTAACTATGGTACTGAGTCACGGTGAGACTCCTGGGGGACAGCATACACAGGCCCTGGGTTGATCAGTGGCAGCCCCATTAAACCACCTCTGAATATAATCAGTTTAACC
>NW_006408626.1:2839481-2847312 GCF_000296735.1 Chrysochloris asiatica
GGTATAGATAAATGAAGCCCGGTGCCTGAGATCTTGCTCACAAACAAAAGTTTGCAAAGTGTACAGAGACAGCTTGGCTCCTTTCAGGAACCTTGCTTTATGTTAAATATCCTTAAGAAACCGCACGTCACTGCTCTAGATCATTTAAGCCTAAAAAAATTAATATATAACAGCTTGAATGAACCTTTTTTCTGTAAAAATAAAAATGTTAGATTGTTAAGAAAAACTATGAAAATATCTTAAAAGTTGTTCCTGTGAATCATTATGTCTTGTTACGAATGATTAATCCCATTTCAGTTCCGTATCCTTTCTTAATCACATCCTCCCTTTGTGACATCCTTCCTGAGTTAATTACATCCTTCCTTTGTAACAAAACCCTCCCTAAAAAAGAGAATAAAAGGCTGAGGTAGAGTGAGTTCTGTATGCAATGCTGTGCCATGCTGGGCAATGCTATGCAATATGTTTGCAGACCTGTCTACCTGCCAGCTTGCATCATATCTATGTGTCTGTCTTTTTTGTATATATTTCGTCTCTCTCTTTCTCTATCACTTTTGCTGCCAGATCACTCTTCTTCGTAACACCCACACTTTCTTGTCGAGGCAGGACCCTGACATAGGACGTTGACATGAGACTCCATTGAGATAATGTCTTAAAGATAATAGTTCTTAATTTATACATGTTTTAAAACCAAGATATTCCAGAGGAATGCCAATAGCAAGAAATTATAAAATATTATTTTATTAGAGAACTTATCTTCACAGTGCACTAGGTACAAACATCTACTCCAAATACTATTTTACTACTTTTATGCTTCCTCTTCTCTGATTATTTTTCCACTCTTAAATTGCTATACAAATGTAATATTTTATTTTTGTGAACATTATGAATGGTACACTATGATCATATCATCAAGCAAATAGGAATTTTTCCAGGGATAGTTGCTTTACATAGAATATATACCAAGGAAGGGAAGCTGGGTCAGTATAATTTCTTTCCTTTTTTTAGGGATAATATTTTTATATAGAAAGAAGAGAATTTCAGGTGAAATCATCCTACTATTTCCTTTAACTAGCGTAGCTTGTTCAGGAAATTTATTCATAGTGAAATGGTAGTTCCACCTCTAAGTTCACCTTCATTAAAAATGTTACTTCAACATACACTCACCAAATATGTACATACTACATTTTTAGAGGTTGTTTGCAAAAATACATTAGCTACATTACAATTGTAAATTCAAAGAATTTCCAGTGGCACTTCAAAGCATTTGAAGCTCTTACAAACTTGTAAGCTTACTATTTTCACTTTTTACCTGTAATTACTATACAGTAAAACAGAAAAATCTGTAATTACTATAAAGCAAAAAAGGAAATAAAAAAATCCTCACCACTGGATCAATAAACAACATTCTTATCAGTGGAGAAAATATTGAAGTTGTCAAAGACTTCATTCTCCTTGGATCAACTATCAACACTCATCGAAGCAGCAGTCAAGAAATAAAATGATGTATTGCATTAGGAAAATCTGCTGCACAAGATCTTTTGAAAGTGTTTAAGAGCAAAGATGTCAGCTTGAAGACTAAGGTGCACCTGACCCAAGCCATGGTATTTTCAATAACCTCTTATACATGTGAATACTGGACAGTAAATAAGGAAGACCACAGAAGAATTGATGCCTTTGAGTTACGGTGTTGAAGGAGAATATTGAAAGTGCCATTGGCTGCCAAAAGAACCAACAGATCCGTGTTGGAAGAAGTGCAGCCAGAGTGCTCCTTGGAGGCCAGGATGGCCAAACTTTGTCTCTCATACTCTGGACATATTGTCAGAAGGGACCAGTCACTGGAGAAGGACATCATGTTTGGTAAGGTAGAGGATCAGAGAAAAAGAGAAAGACCCCCAACAAGATGGATTGGCCAAGTAGCAGCTTCAATGGACTCAAGCGTGGCAACAATAGTGAGGTTGGCCCAGGACCAGGCAGTGTTTTGTTCTGCTGTGCATAAGATCACTATGAGTCGGTATCTACTCGATGGCACCTAACAACTGCAACAAAACTATACAGCATCACATAGAATTGATGATAGCCAACTGAAGAGCACTTTTGAGGCAGCTATATTCAGTGACCTTTGTTTAGCATTGCATGGAACTGATTGCTCTATTTGTTGTTAGGTACCATCAAGTCAGGTCCCATTCATAATGACCCTGTGTACAACAGAACAAAACACTGCCCAGTACTGTGCCATACTCACAATTGTTACAATGCTTGATCTCATGGTTGCAGCCACTGTGTCAATCCATCTAATTGAGGGTCTTTATCTTTTTTGCAGACCCTCTACTTTTCTAAGCATGATGTTCTCCATGGACTGGTCCTTCCTGAAAAAAAATGTCTGAAGTACAGGAATTGAAATCTTGTCATCCTTGCTTCTAAAGAGCATTCTGAGTGCACTTCTTCCAAGACAGATTTGCTCATTCTTATGACTGTTGTTGTTGTTAGGTGCCATCAAGTCAGTTCCTACTCATATACTCCTATGCACAACAGAGCGAACATTGCCTGGTCCTGAGCCATCCTCACAATTATTGCTACCCTTCAGTCCATTGCTGTTGCCATTATGCAGTTCATCTCATTCGGGGTCTTCTTTTTCACTGATGTGGTATTTTCAATATTCTTTGTTGTTGTTAAGTGCTGTTGAGTCAGTTCTGACTCATAGCAGTTTTCAAGGAGCAGCTTGGTGGGTTTGAACTGCCGACCTTGTGGTTTGCAGTCCAGTGCTGACCCTACAGTGTTACTAACATCATAGCATTGATTGTTCCTTAGCCTCATCTTTTTCCCACAGAGTAGCTGGTAGGCTTTGACTGCTAACATTGCAGTTAGCAGGGCAACGCATAACCCATCCTCTGTCCTCTTAGAATCGCTCCAACCAAGATTTGAAATTGAATTAGCATATGAAGATTGCTTAGACTCACGACCAGTAGATGGCTCTCTAATTTTTTTTTTTTTAAAGTCAGTGTGCTGTCCAATGTACTGAAACATGATGCTTATAGTAATCTACAGTTTGGTTGAAGTGATGGTGTTTGTGACAGGTTTCATGAAAATGAGAGTCAGAGGCTTTGAGGTTGTCTCCTTTCTAGTTAGTAGAACTGAAATGTAGAAGCATAATGACTGTTTCAAGTGAAACTTCCCTATCTTTGTGGCCTTTCCATGCTTGCGTATCTACAAAGGTTTTTTCTTTTATCTCTATTTTTCTTTCATGTTATAAATTGATGGTAATGTTCATGTCATATCTAAATTGTCTGACTCTAGGCAATGCTGATTTATTTCAATACATAACACACTTTATTAGTTATTCTTTTAATATTACTACCCAATGTTAGAAATTTAAATACTCAGTATAAGAAATGACTGGGTTATTTCAGTTCATAATCATTATTTGAATCTCATTCCATTTCACATTATTGAAATGATTAGATGTCATCTACATTTTAGATAATGCTATTTTTAAGATAAGTTATAGGACAATGTGATTAAGTAATAAAATTATAACTTAGACACACTCATATATATATAGGATAACTAAAAGTAACAAAGAATGAAATTGTAATTAACTAGATATTAAATTCAAAAGGCACAAAGGAGTTCAGTATTTAAAAAGTATGTGGTTAATTTGTGAAATTCAATAGAAGCAGGTTTAAGTGTGGAAGCACTATAATAATGTTTAAATGAGAAGATGGCTAGCTTTGCTGTTTTAGGAAAACTACTTAAAGTCTGAATCTCAGTTTTCCTATCTACAACATGATGAAAATATGTATCTATTTGATAGCTTTGCTGAGTGGTTCCACTTCATGAGGTGATGTAAGTAAAACTTCCCTGTATATTGTAAAGCAAGACAGCATGCCCTTTTGGTCAAAGCTCCTTTGCTTTTTGCCAGAGACCATGAATTCTATTACTCATTTTCTTTTATTGTGAAAAAGAAAATTGCTGAATTTTTTATTTCTTTTGACAGTTATTTCTTTGTGAGGAGTTTCTTTAGCTGTTTTAGCTGGTACCTTTGCTCCTCTTATCTCTTGTTCTTTGCTCTAATATCAAGTGTTCAGGGTTTGGTTTTTTCCCTCCACAGTAGCTAGTTGACAATTATGTGGACAAAAACAGGGATAAAAGCTTTTGTTATGCTGAATTATTAACAATGGGAAATTTTCTTTTAGCAAGTACAAAAAGCCATCAATAGTATTGGTCACTATCCAGAGAGAGATTGGAAATAGTTTAATAATAGTGAATTTCCATTGCAGTAATGTTCATTTTAATGAGACTTGATTTTCTGATATTATCTTTCTCGAAATACTTTCACATTTTCTCCACCCATTTTTTAATTTCTCAGACTAAAAAGCAACTGATTTCTGGGACACTGTGAGTAATTAAAAATGATGTGAAAAACATGGTCCTCTTTCAGAGGGTTCTAAGTTGTTTCTCTAACATAATACATGAAAACCAGAAGGTAGGAGCTTAGAAATCAAGTCTCATAAAAATGACTGAGAGACTGAACTTTCAAAAAAAATAAAGACTTGTAAGTGACTTGAAAGCAAATTGTGGAATATTGATCACAAACTAATTTATTCTGAATATGAATATTGCAAGAAATGAGAAGCCTTGTGGTACAGTGATTAAAAGTGCTTATTGTTATTTTTAGGTACCATTGAGCCAGTACCAACTCACAGTGACCCTAGGCACAACAGAATGAAACACTGGCCAGTCTAGGGCCAACCTCAAAACTGTTGTTACACTTGAGCCCATTGATGCTATCACTTTGTCAATCTATCTCACTGGGTGTCTTCCTCTTTTTCATTGTCCCTTCACCTTACCAAACATGATATCCTTCTCCAGTGACTGTTCCCTCCTGACAATATGTCTGAAGTATGAGAGACGAAATTTGGCCATCTTGGCCTCCAAGGAACACTCTGGCTGCATTGCACTTCTTCCAACACAGATCTAGTGGTACTTTTGGCAGCCCATGGCATTTTCAATATTCTCCTTCAACACCATAACTCAAAAGCATCAATTCTTCCACGGTCTTCCTTATTTGCTGTCCAGCTTTCACATGCATATGAGGTTACTGAAAATACCATGGCTTGGGTCAGGCACACCTTAGTCCTCAAGCTGGCATCTTTGTTCTTCAACACAGTAGAGTTGACAATGATGACAAAAATGAGGTAAAGTCCATGGGAGTAAAGCCCACAAGACCTTCATTTGCTGATGGAGCACAACTCATAATGAAGAGAAACAGTTGTAGACATCCATTAATAATCCGAATATGGAATGTATGAAATACGAAATTAGGAAAATTGGAAATTGTCAAAAATGAAAAGGAATGCATAAACATCGATGTTAGACATTAGTGAGATGAAATGGATCAGTATTGGCCATTCTGAATCTGACAACCACATCGTTTACTATGCCAGGAATGACAAATTGAAAAGGAATGGTGTTGCATTCATTGTCAAAAAGAACGTATCCAAATCAGTAATGAGTTACAATGCTGTCTGTGATAGGATAACATCCATGAGCCTACAGGGAAGACCAGTTAATACCACTATTAATCAAATTTACGGCCAACCACTGAAGCCAGTGAGGATGAAATAGAAGAATTCTACCAACTTCTTCAATTTGAAATTGATCAAACATGCAATCAAGATATATTGATTATTAGAGGTGATTGGAATGCAAAGGTTTGGAGCAAAAAGGAAGGATCAGTACTTGGAAAATATGGCCTTAGTGATAGAAATGATGCTGGAGAATGCATGATAGAATTCTGCAAAATCAATGATTTGTTCATTTCAAATACCTTTTTTAGACAGCATAAGAGACAACTATACACATGGAGCTCTGGTAGCATAGTGGCTATGAATTGGGCTGATAACCTCAAGGTCAGCAGTTCAAAACTATCAGCTGTTCCGCAGGAGAAAGATGAGGCTTTCTGCTCCCTTAAAGATTTACAGCTTCAGACACCCTGTGCAGGGTCACTATGAGTCAGAACTAACGCCATGGTACTTAACAACAACAACATACACATGGAACTCACCAGATAGACTACACAGAAATCAAACTGACTGCATCTGTGGAAAGAGATGATGGAAAAGATCCATATCATCAGACAATACAAGGCAAGTGACAGATTGTAGAACAGACCTTCAATTGCTCATACACAAATTCAAACTGAAGCTGAAGAAAATGAAAACAAGTCCACGAGAGACAAAACATGACCTTGAATATATCCCACCTGAATTTAGAGATCATCTGAAGAATGGATTTGATACATTAGATACTAAAGACCAAAAGAGTTGTGTGATGACATCAAGAGCATCATTCATGAGGAAAGCAAAAAGTCATTAAGAAGAAAAGAAAGAAGGAAAAGATCCAAAGAGATGTCAGAAGAGACACTGAAACTTGCTGTCCAGTGTAGAGATGCTAAAGCAGACGGAAGAAATGAGGAGGTACAAGAGCTGAACAGAAAATTTCAAAGGCCAGCTTGAGAAGACAAAGTCATATATTACAACGACTTGTACAAAGATCTGGAGTCAGAAAACCAAAAGGGAATAACACACTGAGCATTTCTCAAGCTGGGGGAACTGAAGAAAAAATTCAAACCTTGACGTTAATTATTGAATGATACTCTGGGCAAATTATTGAATGATGCAGAAAGTATCAAAAGGCATGGAAAGAATACACAGAGTCACTGTACCAAAAGGAAATGGTTGATGTTCAACCATTTCAAGAGATAGCATATGATCAAGAGCCAATGAAACTGAAGAAGGAAGTCCAAGGTGCATTGAAGGAATTGGCAAAGAACAAGGCACCAGGAATTGATGGAATAAAAACTGAAATCTTTCAAGAAAGTGAGGCAGCACTGGAGGCAGTCACTCATCTATGCCAAGAAATTTGCAAGACAACTATCTGGCTGACTGATTGGCAGAGATCCGTATTTGTGTCCATTCCAAAGAGAGGTGACCCAATAGAATGCAGAAATCATCAGACAACATCTTTGATATCCCATTCAAGTAAAGTTTTATTAAAGGTAATACAGAAATGGTTGCTAGCGTACATTTACAGAAAACTTCCAGAGGTTCAAGTGGAATTCAGAAGAGGCCGTGGGAGGAGGGATATCATTGCTGATGCTGGTGGATCTTGGCTGAAAGCAGAGAATATCAAAAAGATGTTTACCTGTGCTTTATTGACTATACAAATGCTTTCAATTGTGTGGATCATGACAAACTATGGATAATATTGCAAATTGTAAGTATTCCTCAACACTTAATTGTGCTCATGAGAAATCTGTACATGGACCAAGAGGCAGTTGTTCGAACAGAACATGGGAACACTGAATGGTTTAAAATTAAGAAAGGTGTGTGACAGGGGTGTATTCTTTCAGCATACTTATTCAACCTGTATGCTGAGCAAATAATCTGAGAAGCTGGGTTAAATGAAGAAAAATGTTGCATCAGGATTGGAGGACGATTCATTAAAAACTTAAAATATTTACTGATGAAGATCAAAGAGCACATCCTTCTCTATGGATTGCATCTCAATGTAAAGAAAACAAAAATCCTCACCACTGGACCAATGAACAACATTCATATCAATGGAGAAAATATTGAAGCTGTCAAGGACTTCATTCTTCTTGGATCAACTACCAATACTCATGGAAACAGTAGTCAAGAAATCAAACGATGTATTGTATTAGGCAGATCTACTGCACAAGACTTTTTAAAAGTGTTGAAGACCATAGATATCAGCTTGAAGACTAAGGTGCATCTGACGCATGCCATCGTATTTTCAATAACCTCATATG
>NW_006408626.1:2847541-2850859 GCF_000296735.1 Chrysochloris asiatica
CGGACATATTTTCAGGAGTGACCGGTTGCTGGAGAAGGATACCATGTTTGGTAAGGTGGAGGGTCAGAGAAGAAAAGAAAGACCCCCAGCAAGATGGATTGGCAAAGTGGCAGCATCAATGGGCTCAGGTGTGGCAACAATTGTGACGTTGGTCCAGGATCAGGCAGTGTTTCGTTCTTTTGTGCATAGGATCACTATGAATCAGTTCCCACACGATGGCACCTAACAACAACATGGGTTAGTTCAACCATATTCTATACTAGCTGCAAGGTTGCTATGATTTGGAACAATAGAAGGAAACACTGAACTGCTTATCACTCAATAGCAGTGGGTTTGGTGTTTTGGTTTGCTAAAGAAAAATATCCTCTATAAGGAGAAGAGTCAATGTAAACTATGTTAGATGTAATAACTAACAAAGGAAAAAAATGGAAACAGCTACATTCTAGGTATTTCACTCAACGCTAGGAACAGGAAATTATTTTACAATGGATACTATAGAAATTATGAGCAGGTGGCCCCATAGGACAAGCACTCGACTTCGAATCACAAGGTAGGTGGTTCGAGCCATCAGTCACTTTGAGGGAGAAAGATGAGGCATTTGCTCCTGCAAAAGACTGAAAGCCTAGGAAACTCTATACAGGGTCACTGTGAGCTGAAACTGACTCCACAGCATTTTGCAACAACAGCAGTAACGATAGAAATCATGATTCAAGGTAATATCACAAATTTAAAAAAAATTTATTTACAACCCCTTTATGACATCAGGAAGGAAACAGATGGATATATACAGAAGCTAGGAGCTCTGGTAGAGTAGTGGTTATGAATTGGACTATGAACCTTAAGGTCAGCGGTTTGAAACTATCAGCTGTTATTGTGGTGGTTGTGTGTCATGAAGTCAGTTCTGACTCATAGCTACCCTGTATAGGGTTTCTGAGGCTGTAAATCTTTATGGTTTATGGGAGCAGAACACCTCATCTTTCTCCCACAGAACAACTGGTAGTTTTGAACTGCTGACTTTGAGGTTAGCAGTCCAACTCATAACCACTACACTACCAGAGCACTTTACAGATGTTGTAGTTTCCTACAAATTTTAGAGATTAGAACCTTCTCTGATAGGTCACTGCAAAACATTTTTTTCTACAGTCTGTGGGCTCCCTTTTCACTGTTTTTGGTGAAATCTTTTGATGCACAATCCATGTGTTCTTAAGGAAAGTATGTACTACTAGTACTAATAAAGTTATGATCTAATTAGTAGATTTCTTCTGTTGTTGTTATTAAATGCAGTCAGGTCCGTTCTGACTCATAGTGACCCTAAATAGGGTTCCCAAGGGGCAGCTGGTGGGTTTGAACCTCTGACCTTGTGTATAGCCATCCAGTGATTATCCTCCAGTGCCACATGAGGACTATTCCTTGTGTTGGTAATTTATACTCAAGATTTTATTTATAACTTACTCCTGAAAAGGGAGGAGATACAATCTTCATTCAGAAGAGCAGTAAAATGAGGATCAGAATGGATATGTAAATTAGCCAAGATCACAAAACTATTAGGAGGTAGAGCTGGAATTTGAACTCTAGTGTATCTGACTCCACAGCTGCTAGTCTTAACATAGTGTCATCAATAAGAACTTCAAATGTGTGCTTTGCAAAATGAAAGGATGCTCTTTGCGATGACAAGTAATCTAAACAATGTGTCTTGGTGCAAATGGCTCTGCCTGCTCTTCCTTTTTGATTGTGTCTGCCTTTTATAATTTTCTGGACTTTTCCTCTTATTGTCAGAATACCAGCTGTAACATTTTGCTATTGTAAATGGGCCTGCCTTTAGCAAAATATCTCCTATGTCTCCGTTGATTGCTTCTTCTCTGTTTTAAATGTAAATAACTTTCCTAGGATGAGTGATCTCATGTCCTTAGTGTAGCCAAGTGAGTATAATAATGGTGATAATGATGATAATAATAGAGAAATCATTTCTTGAAAACCGTCTATAATCCACTAGATGGATTACCTATATAGTCTACTTAATCAGCTCTTTGAGACATTTCCATTGTCTGCTCAGGACTTTTTTCTCTAATTTTCTTCAGGTAAATTAAAACACGTGACCTTATCTGATGAATGAACCCTAAGTGAGCTTCTGAAACATGTATATTCCCACATATGCACACTTTACCACTATGAATTCTTACATTGATTTTTCTGCTTCTTGTTAAATATTGGCAAGAGGGAAGACAGGACTGAGAGAACCCAGATAACAATAAATTCAGAACACCTTCAATAGAGTCATGATGCACTGGCTGGGGATGGTTTAACTATTTCCCTTAAGTGCCAAAAGGTTTGAAGGCATCTTATTAATTAATGCAATTACTCATTATTATGCATCCTCAATTTCTGGAGCTACAAGAGATGAGAAGTTATCTTTAAATGACTATGTCTCAATTATATCAATACCAATGTGTTTTGCCATAATAGGTTTGTTTTTTGGATCAATTAGGTGGTTAATCTATAGAATCGGTACACAAACTAAGGCACATGACTGCTTGATAACTTTTGCAAAGTTTGCATTGTATACTTAGTAAATGTATACACAGTAAAATGATGTTTGTTGAACTATCCCTAGACTGGAGTCCTGGTGTGGTGCTGTGGGTTAATGTGCTGGACTGCAAAATCAGTTAGATGCACAAGGTTGCCGCTTCAAACTCACCAGCTGCTCCTTGAAAACGCTATACAGGGTTGCTATAGGTCAGAACTGACTTGATGGCACTTAACAAGAACAACATCCATAGCTTAGCAACATTCATAATAATCCAGGAGTTTCCTGGATTATTACACATTCACCCAAAGAAACAGGTTTTAGTGTTTTCCTGAGTTTTAAACATTTACTCCACAATTTTCTCCTTTTTGAATTTGGGTTCTAAGTAGAAATATAAACAGTAAGTTTCTGGAAGAGACACACTGTATAAGGTAAATGGACTAATTTGTTTGTTTTGAATTCGTTTTAGAGAAAGTTTTTAAGTGACTTCCAGGTCATATTCCTCAAGAGAACTTCAAAAAAATCATGGAAAAAAGTTGTTATCTTTTCATTCCATTTTTCCATGAACTTTTTGAAGCCCTTTCACATATGAGTCTTCTCTGAGCTAAAATTAAAAAGTATATGACACCCCTAGGAACTGGATTGAACCTCAGCATAGTGATCCTGCTTGGTCACCTTAGAGCAGGTGGTGGGCCGGCAACGTCAGGCGCATGGGGTCCCCAGCTGATCTCCTCCCTCCCTGCCTTCCTCAGATGGCGGCTGTTTATGCTGGACGTGTGGCCAGAGACGGGTAA
>NW_006408626.1:2851382-2887298 GCF_000296735.1 Chrysochloris asiatica
CTATATGAATGGTTGAATGTGAAGCTGATGATGTGCCCTGTAAACTTTCACTCAATGCAAAATAAAAACATTTAATTAAAAAAAAAAAAAAAGTATATGACATGAGTCTGTATGTGTACACCATGCATATATATTTGTGTGATGTAGCTAGATTCTGCCTACTTTAATAGTAAGACCATGTATTTACAGATACGATTACAATTTATATTTGAACCGAGATCTCCAGGAATCTAAAAAGAAATTAATATCTTTAGTGTATTGTGTATTTTAAGTATTATTTTCCCTTAAGTTTTACTAAACCAAATAATTTTAGACTAAGAATATACCTTTAAAGAGTTATTGTTGTTGTCATTAAGTGGTTCCAATTCATAGAGATGCTGTGTAGGTTTTCCAAGGATTGACTGGTGGGTTTGAACCACTAAAACTTTGTGGTTAGCAGTATAGTGCTTATCCTACAGTGCCTCACCAGGACTCCTTAAAGAGTTATAGTCCAATATTTTTGATTGGCTTTTGTTTCATAAATCAATTTGATGCATTTTCATCAAAATACTTCATGTGTATGGTTAATGTTATGCTTCAAATTGACTAGGTTATGATTCTCAGTAATTTGTCAGATACTGCACTGGTGCTCTTCCCTATGAAATGTAATGTAATCACTTTCTATGATATAATCAATCATTATGTTTCCATGAGAGCATGCCCTGCTTCTAGTATACATGAATTTTCTGGCAGAACTTGCTGTATCTTGACTTGAACTCTTCTTATTGTCTAGTTTCTAGTTCTGGACATTTTAGTCTACAAAAGTCTCCAGCCTGCTACTTGACCTGTAAAGTTTGGATTCACCAGTCCCTGCGACTCTATTATTCAGCAACCCTATTATTCAGCAAAGGTCTCCAACCTGCAGTCTTATGGATTTGGTATTTGCCAGCCTTCACAACTACATTAACCATTTCCTTAAAGAAAATCACTCTATATATGTTTGTTTATAAGTCTCACTGGTTTTGCTCCTCTAGAGAACCCAGTCTAAGATGTTGTTTTTGTTATGTGCCATTGAATTGGTTCCAACTAATAGTAATCCTATGCACAATAGAATGAAACACTGCGTGGTCCTATGTCATCCTCACGTTACTCTTTTGACAATTCTACTGCCACTGTGCCACTCCATCTCCTTGGAGGTCTTCCTGTTTTTCATTAACTCTCTACTTTATCAAGCAAGATATCCTTCTCCAGGAACTGGTCTCTCCTGATTAATATGTCCAAAGTATGAGAGGTAAAGTTTCACCATCCTGGCTTCTAATAAGCATTTTGTCTGTACATCTTTCTTTGTTCTTCTGGCAGTCCACGGTACTTTTAATAAACTTTTAGGAATCTTCTCTAACACCATAAATCAAATGCATCAATTCTTCCATGGTCTTCCTTATTCATTGTCCAACTTTCATAATCATATTAGGTGATTGAAAATACCAAAACTGAGGTCAGACACACCTTAGTCCTCAAACTAACATTGTTGCTCTTGAACACATTAAAGAGTTCTTGTGTAAGAGATTTACTTAATGAAGTGCATTTTAAAATTTCTTGGCTGCTGCTTCCATTAGTGTTGATAATGGACCCAAGCAAAGTGAAGTCTGACAATGTCAATCTTTCCTTCACTTATCTTGATATTATTTATTGGTCCAGTTATGAGGTTTGTTTTTTTCCCCTTTACATTGAGGTGCAGACAATACTGAAGTCTGTGGTCTTTCATCATCATCAGTATTGTAAGTCCTCTTAGTTTTCAAAAAAGTTATATCATCTGCATATCACAGGTTGTTAATGAGTCTTCCTCCAATCCTCATGTCATGTTCTTTTTCATATATTCCATTCTAAAATACTATGTATTAACATTTGTATATTTCAGGAGGAATGCACATAACATTAAAAAAATAATAATGGCACCAACTATCCCTTCCACAGTACTCTCAAGTAGGACTGAGAATTCACAGCATTGATCACACAGAACTCAGATATCAAATTTGCTTATGAAGTTTATTAGGGAAGTAATCAGGGCAAAGAACAAAGCACCAGGAATTGATGGAATAAAAATTGAAATCTTTCAAGAAAGTGAGGTGGCACAGGAGGCACTCACTCATCTCTGCCAAGAAATTTGGAAGACAACTATCTGGCCGACTGATTGGAAGATATCCATATTTGTGCCCATTCCAAAGAGAGGTGACCCAACGGAATGCGGAAATTATCAGACAATCTCTTTGATATCCGACGCAAGTAAAATTTTACTAAAGGTAATACAGAAACGGCTGCAAGCATACATTGACAGAGAACTTTCAGAAGTTCAAGCCAGATTCAGAAGAGGCCGTGGAACGAGGGATATCATTGCTGATGTCCGGTGGATCTTGGCTGAAAGCCGAGAATATCAGAAAGATGTTTACCTGTGCTTTATTGACTACACAAAGGCTTTTAATTGTGTGGATCATGACAAGCTATGGACAATATTGCGAAGTATGAGTATTCTGGAACACTTAATTGTGCTTATGAGGAATCTGTACATGAACAAAGAGGCAGTTGTTCGAACAGAACATGGGAACACTGCATGGTTTAAAATTAAGAAAGGTGTATGACAGGGGTATATTCTTTCACCATAACTATTCAACCTGTATGCTGTGCAAATTATCTAAAAAGCTGGGTTAAATGAAGAAAAATATGTCATCAGGATTGGAGGAAGACTCATTAACAACCTACGATATGCAGGTGATACAACCTTGCTTGCTGAAAGTGAAGAGGACTTAAAACATTTACTGATGAAGATCAAAGACCACAGTCTTCAGTATGGATTGCACTTCAATGTAAAGAAAACAAAAAATTCTCACCACTGGACTAATTAACAACATTCTTATCAGCAGAGAAAATATTGAAGAATGGACTTCATTCTTCTTGGATCAACTATCAAAACTCACAGAAGCAGCAGTCAAGAAATCAAACGACGTATTACATTAGGAAAATCTGCTGCATAAGACCTTTTTGAAGTGTTGAGGACTAAGGTGCGCCTGACCCAAGCCATGATATTTTCAGTAATCTAATATGCATGTGAAAGTTGGACAGTCAATAAGGAAGACTGTAGAAGAATTGATGCTTTTGAGTTATGGTGTTGGAGGAGAATATTGAAAGGGCCATGGGCTGCCCATAGAACCAACAGATCTGTGTTAGAAGAAGTACAGCCAGAGTGCTCCTTTGAGTTCAAGATGGCCAAACTTTGTCTGTCATACTTCGAACATATTGTCAGGAGGGACCAGTCACTGGAGAAAGATATCATGTTTGGTAAGGTGGAGGGTCATAGAAAAAGAGTAAGACCCCCAGCGAGATGGATTTACAAGTGGCAGCGTCAATGGGCTCAAGCATGGCAACAATAGTGAGGTTGGCCTAGGATTGGGCAGTGTTTTATTCTGCTGTGCATAAGGTCGCTATGAGTCGTCATGGACTGGATGGCACCTAACAAAAATCAGGGGCAGAAAATGCTGAGGACCCTATAATGAGTTTCTATGAAGCAGCTAGTAGGTTTAAACTGCTGACCTTGTGGTTCACAGTCCAATGCTGATCGTACAGTGCCATTTATTGTTTCTTACAAATTTTCAGATCTAGAGTAGTATATTCATTCTTTGGCAGAAGAATACCTTTACGTTTGTTGAAATGGCCTCCATCCATGCTTGAATTGATTTTTCTTGGAAAGTTTTCACTTTTTTCTTACAGATAATTGTATTGTGCATGATTTTCTGCCCCAGACAGTGTAAACCTTTTTCTGGGGTAGAGAGAGCCCAAATTAAATTAGACATAGATTCAGGAGGAAGCCCTGTGCTGAATTCTGACCTCCAATGGCTGCTTGTGTGACTTGGGCTTAATATGATTCTTTTTTTTTTTTTAAAGAGAACAACATTCTTGTTTAAAATTATTTAAATAATACAAAAGCATAGGAAGTGGTTCCTTGTACTGTAGTCCCCTCATTTCCATTCTTTAAGTGTCACTCTTATTAATAACTTGTGTATTATTCCAGACCATTTACAATGGGTATACAGTTGTATCTATATTTTGTTAAGAAAACATTTTTGATGCATATATATTTTGATTTTCACATTAAAAAGTATTTCCAAGATACATTTTCCAATCAGTATAATTTCACTTACTTCTGTCTTTTCATTTTATTAAATGTACTCTAGAATATAAATGTATCCTAAGTTATTCTACTGAAGAACTGTTGGTTGCCTCCAAAATTTTAATATGTCAAATAACATTGCAATGGAGATAATAGTGCATAATATTTTTGAACACTTGTGAAAGCATTTCTGAGGAATAAATGGAAAGAAAAGGAATTTCTAAGGTGATAATTTTGCTCCTTAAAATTTTTTATAGGTTCTGGTCCCTGGGACCATCAAGGGAAAAGAGTGGAGAGCGGGACACTACCCAGAATAGCAGTGATGCCAGATATGGAGGCAGAGACAATGCCGTGACCCAGAGAGGGAGAGGGGCTGTGTGTAGACAACCAGGGGGCAGGCTTGCAGGGTATACCCTTTGGTTGGTTGATGATGCATGGAGGGGACTATAACCATGGCAATGAAATGATATATGATAGGAGGAATGTAAAGCTAATGTTCTCCCATGTCAACTATCACATAATTCACAATAAAACATTTTTTAAAAGTATGCATTATTAATATAGGTTGTGCTGAAATACTTTCCTTAAAGATTTTATTAATTTTTACCCTTTCCAAAGTGTGTGAGATTGGGCAAGTTTATCTAAATGAGTCCTAAAAATATCTTTCTATCACGGTTAATACAAGGATGAAATGCGGTTACATGTGTAAAGTATATACAACTATGCCTGCAAGAAAGTGAGGACTACTATATCTTTATTCCCATCTTTGGCCTTCTCCACTACTCCTTTTTGTACAAAGCAACAATGCAGCTATTAGTAGTTGTGTCTTATTTTTCCAATTGGATTAAATACAATTTTTTTTTGGCACTCAATATCTGGATTTACATCAGAATTGAATTTATTAACTTGGTTAGATTTCATTCTGACCACTATTTTCTTACATTGGTCATTGTCTTTTTATGGCATAGGATTATTGTTTGTTGTTAGATGTCATTTAGTTGACATTGACTCATAGCTATCTTACATAAAACAGAAGGAAACACTGCCCAGTCCCATGCCAGCCTCACAATCACTGCTAAGCCTGAGTCCATTGCTGCTGCTACTGTGTTAATCCATCTTGTGTGGTTTTCCTTTTTTTACTCTGACCCTCAACTTTACCAAACATGATATCCTTCTCCAGGAACTGGTCCTTTCTGATAATGTGTCTGATATGTGAGAGATGAAGTCTGGCCAAACTGTCTTCCAAGGAGCATCCTGACTGTTCTTCCAACACAGATTAGTTTTAGTTATTAAAAGTCCATGGTACTTTTAATATTCTCCTCCAACTCCATAGATCAAATGTACCAATTCTTCTAAGGTCTTTCTTATTCACTCTTCAACATTTGCATTCATATGAGGTATACTTTAGTCCTCAAATTGCCACCTTTGCTCTTCAATACTTTAAAAAGGTCATGTGCCACAGATTTCCTAATGCAATACATGGAACAAGGGATATTATTGCTGACATCGGATGGATCTTGGCTGAAAGCAGAAAATACCATAAAAATGTTTACCTGTGCTTTATTGACTATGTTAAGGCTTTTGATTGTGTGAATCCTGACAAACAACGGGCAGCAGTGTGGAGAATGTATGTTCTGGAACGCTTAATTGTGCTCATGAAGAACCTGTACATAGACCAACAGGCAGTTGTTCAAACAGAACAAGGGAACACTGGATGTTTTAAAATTAGGAAAGGTGTGCACCAGGGTTGTATTCTCTCACCATACTTATTCAATATGAATGTTGAACAAATAATCCAAGAACCTGGATTATATGAAGAAAAATGTGACATTAGAATTGGAGGAAGACTCATTAACAACCTGCGATATGCAGATGATACAACCTTGCTTGCTGAAAGTGAAGAGGACTTAAAATACTTACTGATGTAGATCAGAGACCACAGCATTTAGTATGGGTTGCATCTCAATATAAATAAATCAGAATCCTCACCAATGGACCAATAAATAATATACACATAAATGGAGAAAAATTAAAGTTGTCAAAGACTTCATTTTGCTTGGATCCACCACAAACTCTCATGGAAGTATAAGTCAAGAAACCAAGAAATAATTAAATGTACTACTGAGGTATGTTCTTTGTCTCCTTATTGTGACTTTTCATTTCCATTTGTTTTGAGGATTTGGCACCTGAATGTCCAGTATTAAAGTGTCTTCATCTACTTAGTCTAACTACAAAGTTAGAAAGGTAGCTTTTATTGGTTTGCAGATTAAAAATTCTAATGATCTGCCATCATGCCAATACTATACACTCCTTTGTTGGAGAACTCTGGAGAAACTTTGAAATTTCCTTTCAAATGTATGCACACCTCTTAGTATTACATGTTGTTGCTAAGTGCCATTGAGTCTTTTCCAACTCACAGTGGCCCTGTGTAGGGTTTCCAAGGAGTGGTTGGTGAGCTTGAACTGCTGACCTTGTGGTTCAAACCAACCTTGCAGTCCAGTACATTAATCTGCAGCACCATACCAGGACTCTTCCCTTAATTCATTTTATTTTTGAGGTCTTAATTAGTATCTTAGGCTAATTTTTGTCTCAAAATTCATGTGAGTCTCATCTGATAACTAATATGTGATCCAAGATCATTCAGACGATGAGAAATATCTTTTACTTCATTTATTTTATATGTATGTGACTCAATGGCACCTAACAACAACAACAACAACATTCAATATGACTATACAGCTTGGGGAGAGTATTTAAAAAAACTGATGAAGATAAAAAACTACAGTCTTCAGTATAGATTGCATCTCAATGTAAATAAAGTTAGAATCTTTACAACTGAACCCTTAAATAACATCACAGTAAATGGAAAAAAGATTGAAGTTGTCACAGATTTAATTTAGCTTGAATCCACAATCAACACTCATGGAAGCAGCAGTCAAGAAATCAAATGACATATTGCATTAGGTAAATCTTTTGCACAAGACATTAAAGTGTAAAAAAGAAAAAATATCAGTTTGAGGACTAAGGTGTGCCTGACCCAAGTCATGGTATTTTCAATAGTCTCTTATGAATGTGTAAGTTGGACAATAAATAAGTAAGATTGTAGGAGAATTGATATACTTGGATTACGATGTTGGAGAAGAATAATTAAAATGCCATGGACTGCCAGAAGATCAAATAAATCTGTTTTAGAAGTAAAGCCAGAATACTCCTTAGAAGTAGGATGACAAGACTTCATCTCTCATACTTTGACATGTTATCAGGAGCTATCAGTTCCTGGAGAAAGAAGGACACCATGCTTGGTATAGGGTTTGTGAAAAAGAGGAAGACTCCCAAGATGGACAGTGGCAGTAGCAATGGGTTTAAACGTAACAATTGTGAGGATGGGGCAGGATGAGGCAGTGTTTTGTTCTGTTGCTGTGAGTCGGAACTTACTTGATGGCATCTAACAACAACATACAGTTCAGAGGTGTGGTGATGCCAATGGCTAATGAGTGCTGCTGTTAACCAAAGTATTGCATGTTCAGGTGGCTTGGAAGAAATGTCTGGCTATCTTCTGCTTCTGAAAGATCTGTTATTAATAACCATTTGGAGCAGTGTTCTACTCTGGCACACACTGGATGCCATGATTTGCAGTTGAGTTAATGGCGCATAGTATGTAAACTCTGTTGTCATTTGCTTTCTTTATGTTTGCTCCTTAGAAGTTAACATTATTAAAAGGTATCCAGACCTTAACACTGGTGATCTCCAAGTCTGAGTGGGCTTTCTATTGGTCTGGATATTGCACCTTGTCCTCACTCCCCTATGCATTCTCACCCACCAATCATCCATCACAGACATGACTCATTTAAGCTTTCGACAGCTCTGAATATGATTTATTTCCTTGTATTTAATTTCGTGACTACTTTAAAAGACACTGTCCTAGGTGCCTTATAAATATTGACTCACTTAATCCTTAATGGTTGACTCCATTTTTATGATTCCACTCTTTAAGGGAAAATAAAACTTTTCTAGTTTTTATATTTATATACAAATTATATATATATATATATATATATAATATTTATATATTTATTCTTTATACAATAGCTTTCAAATATTTTAAAGACAACCACCAGGCTCCTCAGGGGCTACTCTTTTTCAAATAAAAGAATGTCATTCATTCAATTGTTCCACATACTGCATGGTAGTGAGTTATTTCATATCCTGACAATTTTCTCTGAATGGCCTTTGATTTGTTAGTAACTCTGTCTTTGAAATTGCAAGTTGTCGGGTTCTGGTCCATGGATGTATTTTTCTTGGCACAATGTCCTTTTTGTCTTTAAAGAAAAGAGAATAAACAAGGAGATTTTGAACATCTTCCATGAGGTATGTAGTCTCCAGTTTGAAATTTCTATCACTGTCTATTTTCTTAATCCTGGCTCCACTCACTTGGTCCCAGAAATCTGAGTATGGGACTCCTACTGAAGTATCAAGGAGGTCTGGTTAAGAGCTTGGCTACTAATCAAAGGACAGCAGTTCATACACACCCGTAACGCCATGGGAGAGAAGACCTAGCTGTAGGATTTGTAAAGAATACAGACTAAGAAATCCTATGGTACATTTCTACTCAGTTCTATAGCCTTGCTATGAGTTGCTATGCTCTGAAGTCACTTGATGGCACACATAACAACAACTAGAGTGTCATATTCAGAAATGTACCTAGATGTAGTCTGACTACATTACAGTTGAGGTAGTCCTCATACTGTAATGCTATCCATATTGCAAATTTAGATGTATCTATTATAGCACATTTCATTGCAATGCATTCTAAGTCAGAAGTCAGATGTTCTTCCACACAGCTTCAGCAGATGAACAAGAGTATACTTGTACCAAAGAATACAAGTTTCTTTGCTTTTGCGTAGAGTGCACTGGCACCAAAATATCATTAAACACTGTACCCTTTACTGATGATTTTTTAATCAATACCTCTATTTTTCTCCTTTCTTTATTGCCAGTACTTAAGCTTTATTGTTGTTGTTAAGTGCCGTTGAGTCGGTTCCAACCCATAGCAACCCTGTATAGGGTTTCCGAGGGTGTAAATCTTTACGGGAGTAAAAAGCCTCATCTTTCTCCCACGGAGCGGCTGGTAGTTTCGAACCGCTGACCTTAAGGTTCGCAGCCCGATTCATAACCACTATGCTACTTAAGCTTTAGTGGGTCCCATTTCCTTTCCCAGAATTCTTTCTGGGATTTCTCAATATATTTAATCATATAGAACAATTTTGCTCTGCCCCAGCTGTGCAAAATCTGACTATAACACCTATCCTTTCCTCAGTTAATAATAGACCCTCCATTTATCAGTAAACATATTCCATAGAGAGCAACAAGTGCTTATAGTAATAAAATATTACCATATTCGGTAAAGCGGAGGTTTGGAGAAAAAGAGGAACACCCTCAACGAGATGGATTGGCACAATGGAGGCAGTTAAGTGGTCAAGCGTAGCAACGATTGTGAGGTTGACTCAGGGTCTGGCAGTGTTTCATTCTGTTGTGCATAGGGTCGGTATGAGTTGATATTGACTCAATGGCACCTAACAACAGCAACAACATCAGGAGGGTCCAGTCACTGGAGAAGGACATCATGTTTGGTAAAGTGGAGGGTTAGAGGAAATGAGGAGGACACTCAATGAGACTGATTAGTACAGTGGCAGAGGAAATGGGCTCATGTGTAGCAATTATCATAAGGTTGGCACAGCACCAGGTAGTATTTAGTTCTGTTGTGCATCAAGTCACTATGAGTCGGTACTGACTCGGTAGCACTTAACAACAACAATATATATAAAATGTTGCTGTTATTTATATTGGAATATACCACTAATGGTAGGTTTGATAAGTCTTAGTGACATCATTTTAGATTTGACACTGTAACAACAAATCAGATAACTGAATTTCAAGGACGTTTAATCAAAATTGTTACTCACATAACACATTACACACATGTTGGGAAAATTCTAGGAAATTGCTCTAATATCCTTATGAGATCTTGTCAAGTTTTCAATCATATTTTGATGTCATCATGTTTAGTGGGTTTAATGGTGACCTCAAAAGATATGGTCACCCAGAACCTCTGAATGTGCCCTTATACCACTGAAAAAGGAGGCAGAGATTAAATGACTATGAGCCAAGGAATTACAAGAATTGCCAATCATCACCTGAAGCTAGGAGAGAGGCATGGAATAGATTCTCCCTCAAAGTCTCCAGAAGATGCCAACCTTGCTTATAACTTGATATCAGATTTCTAACCGGCACAATCACAAGCAAATATATTTGTGTTTTGTTTTGATTTTTGAGCTACCCAGTTTGTGGTAATTTGTTACACAGCTTTACAAGATTACTATGAGACTACCACATCATGTAATGGTAATATTTTTAGCTTTTGTTAGTATTATCAGCACCACTCCTATCCCCTTGCACACACATTATGATTGCAGCATCCCAGCTGATGGTCAAAAGGCTGCTGAATTGTTTTCCCTACTGGCCTTTGTTCTTACTTGTCATAAAGCATCTTTTGGATCCCCTGACAATTTTCAAAAGTTAAAAAACGGAAGTGGACTGTTCCAGCTATGCAAACATTTGAATCTAATGCAGTAATATTACAGAATAATAGGATTTTAGGAAAGACCTTATAAATCATCTCATCTAATCTTCCTTTTACTTTTAACCATGTCGAGATTGAAGCCTGAAAACTTTCAACATTCTCTTGCTGAAAATCATTGGAACCAAGAACAGAACCCAGTAGTCCCACCTCCAGTCCTGTCAATCAACCCTATACAGTTTTCGTGTAAAAACAAATAAATAATAAAGTCTATTTCTCAGTATTGTTTTGTTGTTATTGATAGTAAAAGGGACCATGTACCATTTACAATAACCTTTTAAGATTTTATGATAATCCCTGCATTATCCTGTTAAACTGTTGAGGCAGCTCAGTACTTAATAGATTAAAATCTATTATTCATAATGTCATCATGCTTCTGTTCCAATAACGCTATCCTTATGATTAAAAATGTATGGATTCATATTTAATCACACAAGGAGAGGACAAAGTATTAGAACAAAGAGTCTTAATCTGTGAATGGATTCAAATGATATTTTTCAAGCACCTATTATGTGCCTGGTGTGGTGCTGTGGGTTAATGCGCCAGACTGCAAAGCCGTTTGAACTACAAAGTCGGCAGTTCAAGCTCACCAGCTGCTCCTCAGAAATCCTATACAGGGTCACTATGGGTCAGAACCAACTTGATGGCACTTAACAACAACAACAATCATGTGCCTGGTGCTATCCTTGGCACTACTGAGGATTCAGAGGAACTATAAGGCATGGCTTTTAGCCTCAGAGAGTCAATTTTCTTTTTTGGTCTTCTGGGTTTCCATGAAAGATATATGTTCAAGAAACATGGCAAACAGCCCCACAGTATTACCCCTGGGAGGTGGGTATATTGTAGTTGTTAAGGTTAAGGGAGCTAACTCTGAGGTCCAGGTGGTACTGGATTTGCATCCTGTTCTGTTACTTATTAACTGTGTTGCCTTGGACACGGAACTCAAGTCAAGTCTCGTCTTTCTTATCTGGGGATAAAAAAATAGCACTTACTTCATACGACTATTTCAAAGATTCCATTAAATTAGAAGGCAAGAATCACTTAGCATATGTCTGACACATAGTGCTCAAAATGTTAGGTAATGTTTAAAAGCTGTAGCATCTGAAATCACTCAAGTCTCTATATACAAAGCACACCAGAGAGCTAAGTCAGCTAGCTCAATACATTTACTTCCTAAAACCCAGTGTCACTGACTCAATAAATTGGGAATAGCAATCCCTTCACTGAGGCATTATCTACAGTTTAATTTTGAATTATTTATTTTCCTTAGATAACTCTTCCAGATAGAAATTTCCAACCAGTTGACTGCTAGTGTTATTCACCTCAGGTTCTCTGACAAAGGTCTCCAGATTTGTTGTCAGTTACTCAGGTTTCCACCTTGCCTTACTCTAACAACCTTTGTAGTTGCTAATGTATTAACCCCTCAGAGGAGGACAGCATTTGCAACAATTGATATCCAGTATTTTGGAAGGGTTTTAAGTATTCTGTTTGGTGGGATAATCAAATGAACTGATGAATTGCCAAACTCAATTGTCTGTCTCTCTTTTTTTTCTCTTCCCTCCCACCTTTCCTTCCTCTCACCGTCTCTTTCTTCCTTCCTCTTTTTATTAAAGTTTTTTGGGGTCTCTTACTTTTTTTGCCTTTTTGTTTTAGTCCTATAGGAAAAACAAACTGAATACAAAACTGAATAGAGAAAAACATGATCATAACACTGCATCGTTGTAATCTGAAAAAGAAAATTACAGCTAATTTGAAATGAAGTGTTTCTTAAAACAACTTTGCAGTCAGGCTATTAATAATAATTTTTCAAAGTGGGTGACATATACTAGAGCATATTGGAATATTAGGAATCTGTGAATTGCTGTCAGTTTGAATTTGTGCATATTTTTCATCACTAAAAATATTGTGATCTAGTTTGCAGAGAAATAAAGCCTCCTGCAAGAGAACCGTGGTGTTAAATATGTTGTGTGAGATTATTTCTATGTTTATAAAATTAGAGATCTATATTTGGATAATTAACACCAGTGGAAACCAAAGAATAAAACCTAAAACAATCAATTAATTAATGTATTTTTTTAACTAGCATCACCTAGATGTTGGTATCCATTCTCTCATTCATTTTGCTGTCTAAACAGATTTCTTTTTAAAAAATCAAACAGAAGAAAATTCTGATAGCAAAATAATTGAGAATTTGAGAGACAGTGAAAAGTCACACAAACTGAGACTTGTGAATTAACACCACACCATGTTTTTAAAATATGAGGAAATACACACTAGATCAGGAAATAACCCTAAATCCTATTGAGAGAAGAAAACATGTCCTTATGAAAGAAAGTATTGCTACAAGTTATCACCTTCGCAGCGCCCTCCTGAGTTTTTGGTCATACAGAGTGTTCTACATCCAGGAAACACTGCATTTTCTAGTTTTCCATCTTTTAGTCATTTTCTGATGCACACAAACCAATACCATCTTCTGTAATTCTAGCTTTTCTGCATAGCAGCCAGCAGGAAACCCTTTATGGACTCAAGGATACGAATGCAAACTAATTATAGGTCTCTGGGAAAGTTCAGCTCACCTACAGCATCTCAACTCCCTCACATCAGCTCTGCTTTGCTGTTCTCCCTCAGTACACTTCAACATGGCCACAGGACTCCTGAGATGACCCAAGAATGCTTTGCACATTTGGATAGGATGTGAGTAAGAACACAAAGGTACTCAGGGACATTTGCACAGCAGTATAGTGCTCAGTTTTCATTGACCTCCCTGACTTTAGGGGGTGTCAGGACAGAGCATTTGACCATACTAGCAGGTATGGTCAAATAGCAGATAGCCTAGAACAACTAACAGAAGAAGGAAGTGGAGAGGTCATTGATACATAGCTGAGAGGAGATGATATTTACTTCTACATTTTCTATTTGCAAACAAGGAACCTGAAATTGAGACATTGTTTGGGTTTAATTGATTCATAATTTAAAACAAGAAACCCTAGAACTGCTGTTGTTGTTGTTAGGTGTCATTTATTTGCACCTAACTAATTGTTGTTGTTTTTAAGTGCCATCAAGTTGGTTCCGACCCATCCTGACCCTGTATAGAGTTTCTAAGGAGCAGCTGTTGAGCTTGAACCACTGACCATTTCAGTTCAAACTGACTTTGCAGTCACAGCATCACACCAGGATTTCATTAGGACTATGCATAACAGAAGGGAACTACAGGTCCTGCATCATACTTACAATTGTTATCTTTGAGACAATTGTTGCTGTCACTGTATCAGTTCATCTTGCTGAGGGTCTTCCTCTTTTTCACTGACTGTCCACTTGTCCAATCATAAGATCCTTCTGTTCTCCAATGACTGGTCCCACCTGACACTATGTCCAAAGCAAGAACGACCAAGTCTGACCATCCTATCTTCTAAAGTGCAAACATCTTGATTGTACTTTGTCCAAGACAGATTTGTTGGAGCTTCTGGCAGTCCATGGTACTTTCAATATTCTTTTCCAACACCATAATTCAAATGCATCGATTCTTCTACAGTCTTCCTTATTCATTATCTAACTTTCATAAGAATTTAAGTGTGAGAAATGTTGCCTATACTGACGAACGGTCAAGTAATCCAATCTGTACTCATTTTAGTGAAAATTTGATTTTGCAAAATCGGGTGCCCAACCCAGTAGACATGGGCAGACGTGCCACATGACCCACCACAAACAGCTTTTATTTTTGTCTCCAAAAAGCCCCTCCTTCAGGTCCAGTTCCTCATTTAAAATCCATTTTCCCTTCCCCCACTGAAGCCAAAAATGGCTTGCCCACGGGCTTAACGGAGTCCTGGTGTGGTGCTGTGGGTTAACACACCAGACTGCAAAGCCATTTGAACTGCGAAGTCTGCAGTTCAAGCTCACCAGCTGCTTCTCAGAAACCCTCTACAGGGTCGCTATGGGTTGGAACCAACTCTAAGGCACTTAACAACATGGTCTTAATGGCTGTATTGCTATTTAAATTTCCTAGTCCTAAAACAGCCTGCTTGTTTCAACAATCCAGGCCTAGCAATCTCATGAATTCCTGAAGATGGACCATGTCCACAAGAGTTATTTCTGTCATAAGGTAAATGAAAATGCCAAGGTTTGGGTCAGGCGCACCTTATTCCTCAAACAGACATCTTTGCTCTTTAATTTCTCTGTTTATCATGATGTTATTTATTGGTCCAGTTGTGAGGTTTTTGCTTTATTTACATTGAGGTGCAGTCCGTAATGAAGATTATAGCCTTTGATCTTCTTCGGTAAGTATATAAAGTCCTCTTCCCCTCAGGCAAACAAGGTTGTGTCATCTGCATATCACAAATTGTTAATCATTCTTCTTCCAATCCTGATGCCACATTTCTCTTCATATAATCTAGCTTTTAGAAACATTTACTTAATGTACAGATTGACAGATTGAGTAACTACGGTGAAAGGATTGAACCCTGTCGCATATTTTCCTGATTTAAAACCACTCAGTATACCCTTGTTCTGTTTGAATGGCTGTGTCTTAGTTAATACACAGGCTCCTCATGAGCACAACTTAGTGCTCTGGAATACCCATTCTTCTTAATGGTATTCATAGTTTATCATAACTCATACAGTTGTATGACTTTGCATAGCCAATCAAGTACAAGTAAACATCTTTCTGGTATTCTCTGCTTTTAGCCAAGATCCCTCTGACATCAGCAATAATATCCCTTATTCCATGTTCTCTTTTGAATTCAGCTTGAATTTCTAGTAGCTCCTTGTCAATATACTGCTGCAACCATTGTTAAATCACTTTCAGCAAAATTTTACTTGCTTGTGATGTTAATCATATTGTGTGGTAATTTCTGCACTTTGTTGATCACATTTCTTTGGAATGGGAACAAATATAGATCTCTTCCAGTCAGTTGGCCAGGTAGCTATCTTTCAGATTTCAGGCTGGTGAGTGCCTCAAACACTGTATCAATTTATCAAAACATTTCAGTTTGTATTCCATTGATTCTTGGATCCCTGTTTTTCACTAATGCTTTCAGTGCAGCCTGTAGTTCTTCTTTTAATACCATCAGTTCTTGATTATACTATACTATCTCTTGAAATGATTGAACACCAAACAATTCTTTTTGGTGTATTTCTCCCATCTTCTGATGCTTTCTGCATTATTTAATATAGAATCCTTCAATATTGCAATGGGAGGTTTGAATTATTTTCTTCATTTCTTTCTGCTTGAGTGTGTTCTTCCTTTTTGATTTCTAACTCCAGGTCTTTGCACACTTCATTATAATACTTGATTTTGTTTTCTCAAGCTGCTCTTTGAAATTTTCAGTTCAGCTCATTTACTTGCTCATTTCTTTTAGTCGCTTTTGCTTCTCTGTACTCAAGAGCAAGTTTCACAGTCTCTTCTGACATCCATCCTGGCCTCTTCTTTCTTTTCTATTTTTAGATTGACCTTTTGCTTTCTTCATGAATGGTATTCTTGATGTCATCCCACAACTTTTATGGTTTTCAGTCATTAGTGTCTAATGAATCAAATTTGTTCTTGAGATGGTCAACAAAACAAAACATCTGAGACTATGACACACAAACTAGTTTATATATTTTTTAAAAAAAAAATTATTTCAGAACTTTGATAGTAGAGAGATGGATGGCAGAAGTCAGAAATGGGAAAGACTTAACAAGGAAGTAATCTGAGAGTTAATCAAATTCATTCTTCTTGCTTCACAGATACTAAACCTGGACCACAAAGAGGTTCCAACACTTGTCCATATATTGTAGCCACATAGTTCAGGCATACTCTGATAATGTTACTTCATTCACTGTCCCTTCTTCATTATCCAGAATTATTCCTTGTATAGTTTGTAGGCACCATCTTGCTGCTTATTTCAGCTTGCAAGTTTCCCTTTTGGGTTTTAAACAGAGTACTGCATGTGGCAACTACATTAAATTACTACAATCAACTTTCAGTGTATTCTATGGGCAATTTAAATTTGGCTTTGGTTAAATAGGAGACTTTGCACTTTTCATAAGAAACTCTTAGGAGAAGCAACAATTCAATCTAGTTCACATAATAAAGGTAATAAAGAAGAAATTGAACATTTTTTTTCTCTTAAGAAGTGCTAAAAACAATTTACGAATTATCTTATTAGTCCTTGCAGAAGAGCTGCAGTCATTTTACTAATTAGTAACCTCAACCACAGATTTCATGAGGCAGAGTGTGTAGAGGAAAGGCAGGCACTGGAATGGGAATATGAAAACTATTTCATGGTCCCTTGGTGCTGTTAAATGGCCGTCTTGACTTGGGTGAAACAGAATCTCTCTGAACCTGTTTCTTCATCAGTATAATGTGGGGAATTGGGAAACATGATCTCCCATCAAAGATCCCTGGTGGCACAGTGGTCAAGCGCTTGTCTGCTGCTTCCATAAAGATTGTAGCCTAGGAAACCCTACGGAGCAGTTCTACTCTGTTCTCTAGGGTTGCTATGAGTTAGAATCAACTCCAGAGCACACAATGACAATGAGGATCTCCCTTCATAGATAATTTCTAAGTGAATTAACCACGACTTTAATACACAGTGGAGAATTTTAACTCTTGAAACTCTTGTTAACACTCTCCCTTAAGGCTCTGTTACTTTACTGTTCTTTAGGATTGCCTTTTGATTGTAAATATTCTTTTTCTTCTAATTTTTCTCAAAAAAAACAAAAAAGATAGTAATTCCTTTTATGTGTCAAGATGAGGTCAACCAATAAGGGTACAGAGAATGAAGCAGTATACAGACCTATTAATCCTTATTTATCCCTGATGGAATCCTAGTATTTTCTCTGAAAATTTTAAATTTCTTTTAGGGTTTCAACCTCCTTATTCTAAGCATTTTACCTTCTACTTTCTCAGATGGAAACCATCCATCATGAGTTCTTTCAGTGGTTTCCTTTCAAAATGTCTCTGCTTTTGACTTATCCTTTTCTTACTACCCCACTTCCAATACTATCCTAGCCCCATCTTCTTTTGCGGGCTATGAATCTGCATTCTCTTGTTTTCCTTCCCAGGCCTGAAAGGTTTATTTAAAATTATATCTGGATGAATTACCACTCTGTACCACTTCTTACCATACTATCTTGTTGTTGTTGTTGTTAAGTGCCATCGAGTAATTTCCAATTAATGATGACTCTGTATATGGTTTCCGAGGAGTGACTGGCGGGCTTGAACCCATGCTTATTCTACAGTGCTACACCAAGACTCCATCCAGGACTCCTGTTGTTAAGTACCATTGAGTCCATTTTGACTCATAGCCATCTTGTATAGGGTTTCTGAGGCTGTACATCTTGGCAGGAGCAAAAACCTCATCTTTCTCCCTTGGAGCAGCTGGTGGACTCACACCATTGATCCTGTGGTTGACAGTCCAGTGCTTATTATACAGAGCCACCACACTCCTGTTGCTGTTGCTGTTGCTGCTAAGTACTGTTGTGTCAGTGCCGACTCATAGCGACCCTGCATAGGGTTTCCAAGTAGGGGCTGGTGAGTTTGAACTGCTGGCCTTGCAGTTTAAACCAACCTTGGGATCCAGCGCATTATCCTGCAGCACCACACTAGGAACAGCCACGCTCTTAGTTGTTCCTAAATTCTTGACTTGTTTCCTCCCTCAAAATGACTGCCTAGTTTTCAAAGGCCACATTCACATAAGTGGTTTTCAAACCTTGGTTTCTCTCAAACTGCGATATTGTACTAATATATCACTAGGTGATACACTCAAAAGCCACATGTCCCCAACAGAGCTCATCTTTTTCCATCAATTCCACTCTTTCTCTTTGCCCCCCTCACTTACCCAGCCCAATACTATCCTACTAGACCCCTGGGTTTGAAAACACTGATTATCTGTCATCTTTTTTTCTCTGTCTTATTCACTTTCCATCTCCCATGAGTCCCTAACTTCTGTCTAACCTTTTAATTTTTTAACTCATTTATTTCTTTATTCTCATTCATAATTTGTAGTCCAGACCTTGTTTTAAGTTGCATATCAAATTGTCCATGGTGCCATCTCAAACTCTCAGTCAAAATGAGCCTTCCCTTGTTTGGTGGGCCCAAAGAACTTTGTGGGTATATGAGATATACACTTTCTATTTTTCAATATTATACTGTTGTTACTGTTGTTAAGTGCTGTTGAATTGGTTCTAACTCCCAGCAACCCTGTAGAGGGTTTCCAAAGAGTTTCAGTTAGCAGTCCAGTGGTTATCCAACAATACCACACCAGGACTCCAGTATAACACTACATGTATGTTGTTGTTTAGTGCCGTCAACTTGGTTTCAACTTATAGTGGTTCTGTATAGTGTTTATGAGGCTTTTAAAATCTTCGCAGGAGCAGAAAGCCTCATCATTCTTCCAAGGAGCAGTTGGCAAGCTCAAAACGCAAACCATGTGGTTCGTAGTCCAGTGTTTTTCGTAAGTGACAGAGACCTTATTTTTTATTTTGGGGGAACAGAGTTGGTATAAGGAACAAGGGACTTACTTACAGTCAACCTGAATAAACAAAAATATACATACACATTTAGACACACACATACACCTACAATACAATGGATATGGCTCTGTAATACAAAGTGTAATGGTGGCACAGGGCTTTGTGAACCTAGGTAGTGCTTTGGTAAAAATAACTACTTTTATTGCCAGTATGTGCTCTATCTGTATGTATTTAAGAAGACTCTTCTAATATGCCAGCTCCTCTCGTCCATCGGTCTATCATTTGGATTATTTATTTTTGATCCTGAAAGCATCTCCTTTAAGACATTCCAATTTTAATGGCAACAGCCTTGTAGTTGGTCATGTGTTCTTATCAGCTAAATCAGTGAGGAAGGATTGCAGTCCTTTCTAGGATACTTATGTTTATAGACAACTCCTATCTATAATAAAGTCAATAGACAGGGTCAGGGCCTATGCCCTTTACACAGCCCCCTATGCCTTAGGGAACTCAGGCAGTACTTTCTTTTGAGTAGTAGTCAATACTAGTTTGCAACCAACTTGACATTAACAGCACATTTCTTAAAAAAATGTTTTTTCATCGCCTTAGTTTCTTGCTGATCAAACTCACAAGCCGTTCCTCAGAAAACCTATCCAGGTTTGAACCAACTCCATGGCCCTTACCAACAGTAACATCATGCTAGGCTACTGAGTCTGTTACTTAATGCATTTCATACCTATTGCATAGAAATAGTGTAATTTGAGTTATTTATTTTTAAGGCGATGCAAAAATGTGCTATTTCTTGAAAAGAACTCAATAATTATTTGTTAAAAAGAACTGAATTCAGTTGATTTGCAGTTAGGCCACTTCTGCTGTATCAGAGAAAAAAGGAAGAAATTGCCCTTTTGAATAAAATTTTAGGTGATCTTGGATTTTCTTTAAGCAGAAATGTCTATATGTCCTCTGGCACAGTAAGATAAGCGCTGGATTGCTAACCACCAAGTTGGCAGTTCAAATCCACCAGCTGCACCTTGGAAACCCTATGCAGGGTCACAGTGAGTAAGAACCAACTTGACAGCACTTACAATAACAGCAACATTTTAAACTCCATTTGACAACAGCAGATAAGGAATGGCATGGATGGCGTGATACCAAACGTAATTTTAATATTTGACTCTGGTAAAGATGTCAGGTTAGACTTCTTATCAGAAGTTCATTCAAATTTACCTATGAAATTCAACAACTGGTCCTTGCAAATTTTATACAGGGTCGTTATGAGTCAGAACCTACTCAAAGGCACTTAGCAACAACAACAATATATGCTTTCCTTGTGTGGCACTGTAGGTACAACATTGGACTGTGAACCACAAGGTCCATAGTTCAACTCCACCAGCTGCTCCACTGAAAACTTATTCAGGAACATTATGAGTCAGAACTGACTCAAGGGCACTTAACAACATATACTCTAAGAGTTACTTAGATTCCCAGTGTTTTAGAATTTCTTTGTGATGGTGATTACATGCATCAACTCCGAAATCCGGATTTGATCACCTTAGATTGAATGAAGGTTTTAGCTTTAACACTGTTAACTGGTGAATTTTGAGCAAGTTACTACATTTCCCCATGCCTAAATTTCCACATCTAAAAAAAAATAGAGATGATAGGATTTGCCTCATATGTTTATCATCAAAATGGTATGTGGTTGTTATGAAAACTGTTTAGCACAGTGCCTGAAACATAAAATAAGTAATCAGTCAATGTTAACTAATATTAATTTTAATAATTTATAAAAAATTTGGTTCTGGTATATTCAGTTTGATAGCACTTAACATCAACAATTAAGATCAACAATTCACCCTGAGGTTATGTTTTTGGGGAAAACAATTCATTCAATCCCACAAGACCATAAAGTCTATGAAGTTAAAACAGAGATGCCTAGTGCTGTGTGACATTCTTGTCCTCAGCCAAAACTTTCTCTTTCCTTTTCTGGAGCAAATTCTCCATCTTTCCACCATTTAAGTGGCTTGCCCATATATCTGATTTTGTATTTTGTTTTCAGAAGTCATTCCTAAAAGTCCAATTTCTGGTTCATCTTTCAACTTATTCAACAAATCTTGTAAAGACTGCAGACCAAGACTGGCTCAAAACTAGGTTTGTTTGTATGTTTGTTTTTCTTTTTCCCAGATGGCATATGGTGGTGGGGGTGGGGATGGTGTGCCATGGAGTCGGTTCTGACTCATAGCGACTCTGTCCAGATTTTCCATACCTATAAATCTTTACGGGATCAGAAAGTCTCATCTTTCTCCCACAGAACAGCTTGTAGTTTCCAACTGCTGACCTTGAGGTTAGCAGCCCGATTCATAGCCACTACGCTACCAGAGCTCCTTAGACGACACATAATAGGACAATAAATGGAAATAAATCAGTTTATCTCT
The DNA here is from genome assembly GCF_000296735.1 of Chrysochloris asiatica. Taxonomy (NCBI): domain Eukaryota; kingdom Metazoa; phylum Chordata; class Mammalia; order Afrosoricida; family Chrysochloridae; genus Chrysochloris; species Chrysochloris asiatica. The sequence goes on from NW_006408626.1 coordinate 2,873,044, forward strand.
TTTACATATCTGTCATAAATCTTAACTGACTCTTGATGAACAGAAATTTAAAAGTTCAAATTTCAGGTGATCATTCAGATTGAATTTTGCTTTAATGTTTTATTAAAATTATCTTTGTGAATATGAACTAGTATAATAGCATTTTAGAGAAAGCTTGGTGACAAGTAGTGACAAAAATCCAGCCAAAGTAACACTTTGTCATAAGACAGTTTTTTCTCCCTTATCTTTATTGAAGAACTATAAGTAATAAACCTTTAGTTCTGATCATGCCTTTGAAATATGAATAACATCAAACATTGCATTATCTAACAAAGAAGAAAGAAATCCAAACACCATTAAGGATGCTGTCAGAAGCGACTGTGGTATTTATTCACAAATCTAGCAGACTACTAAGGCTTAAAATGTATAACTTATTAGGTCACTACTTTTGAATGCAAATTACAATAATTTCAGGGTAATAAAGTGTTTAAATTTCTGCAATTTAAGGAAAAGCTAAAGCAAAGATAGTTATTATATTTACTTCAGTTAAAATAGTTACAAGTATATGAAGTTTATAGAAATAAAAGGACCTGTGGTTCAAATTCTACATAGACTGGGAAATGATTGTTGGGAAAACAGAGCATATATTGAAGAGATATGGCTATTTTCAGGAAAATGAGATGGGTAGGTGAGAAAACATGTAATATCTCTACTGTATATTGTTGTTGTTAAGTGCCTTTGAGTCAGTTCTGACTCACAGCGACCCCTTATAGGGTATTCAAGGAGCAGCTAGTGAGCTTGAACCACAGACCTTATGGTTCAAACCAACCTTGCAGTCCAGTGAAATAACCCATAGCAACACACGGAAAATCCAGGAGTCCTGTTGTGGTGTTGCAGGATAATTTACAAGGTTAATTTGAACCACAAGGTCATCGGCTCAAACTCACCAGTAGCTCCTTGGAAACCTTATACTGGATCACTAGGAGTCAGAACTGACTCGATGGCACTTAACAACAACAATGGAAAATATTAGGCAAGGAAAATCAAGACAAAATTAATATTTTATCTGAAATGGATTGTCAAACTGAATTATTTCAGAGATTGGTAGCAGAAGAATGGAGTCATTTTGGGAGTTTGTTATTTAAAAAAAAATGGCTGCTTAAAAAAAAACAAAAACATTTGATATGTTAACAAAAAATGTGAGATCTCTTAGAAAACATTTGGCTTATTTACATAATGCTCCTTTCTCTTTCACAACTTCTCAGTGTGGAAGTTTGTGGTAGGAGTTGTATTCAAGTCTTTCGTCCACAGTCAATATGCAGAATCGTGTGTGTAAACCTGTACCAGCATTTGGCTGAGGACCAGCACCATGAGTCAGGGATTTACTTGAAGAGTAAGAAGAAAGCAGAATTTTAAAGTCACAGAAGGCAAGTTGCCTGGGCCAAATGTCCAGGAGACTATGCATGAGTCCCGTGCTTCCCCCTGCTTCTGTGAGCTCTGACCATAGCCCTCTTAAAATCTCACCGGTTAAGACCTAAACAGCTAGGGCTGATGCACACCAGACACAGGATGGTAGCTGGTTTCTTGTGCAATACTAGAAGATTTGGGAGTAAGGTTGACTTCAGCTTGAAACCCAACTTTTTCACTCTTAGCTTCCTGGAGCTGTGAAAATGAAATACCACAAATTGTTGTTGTTGTTGTTAGGTATCATCCAGTCGGAACTCATAGTGACTCTATGCAAAACAGAACAAAACACTGCCCAGTTCTGGGCCAACCTCACAATTCTTGCCATGCTTGAGTCCATTGATGCTGCCACTTTGCTAATCCGTCTCACTGAGGGTCTTCCTCTTCTTCTCTGACCCTCCACCTGACCAAATATGACATCCTTCTCCAGCGACTGGTCCTTCCTGACACTATATCTGAAGTATGAGAGACGAACTTTGCCCATCTTGGCTTCTAAGGAGGACTCTGGCTGTACTTCTTCCAAAACGAATGTATTGGTTCTTTGGCAGCCCATGGCACTTTCAATATTCTCCTCCAACACCATAACTCAAAAGCATCAATTCTTCTATGGTCTTCCTTATTTACTGTCCACCTTTCATATGCATACAAGGTTACTGAAAATATCATGGCTTGGGTCAGGCGCAACTTAGTCCTCAAGCTGACGTCTTTACTCTTCAACACTTTAAAAAGGTCTTGTGCAGCAGATTTGCCTAATGCAATACATCATTTAATTTCTTGACTGCTGATTCCATGAGTGTTGATAGTTGAGCCAAGAAGAATGAAGTCCTTGACAACTTCAATCTTTTCTCCATTGATAAGAATGTTGTTTATTGGTACAGTGGTGAGGATTTTTATTTTCTTTACATTGAGATGCAATCCATATTGAAGGCTGTGGTCTTTGATCTTCATGAGAAAGTATTTAAGCCCTCTTCACTTTCAGCAAACAAGGTTGTATCATCTGCATATCGCAGGTTGTTAATGAGTCTTCCTCCAATCCTGATACCACATTTTTCTTCATATAACTAAGATTCTCAGATTGTTTGCTCAGCATACAGGCTGAATCAGTATAGTGAAAGAATACAACCCTATTGCACACCTTTCTTAATTTTAAACCATTCAGTGTTACCATGTTCTGTTCGAACAACTGCCCCGTGGTCCATGTTTAGACTCCTCATGAGCATAATTAAGTGTTCAGGAATATTCACACTTCGGAATGTTGTCCATTGCTTGTCATGATCCACACAATAGAAAGCCTTTGTGTAGTCAATAAAGCACAGGTAAACATCTTTCTGATATTCTCTGTTTTCAGCCAAGATCCATCGGACATCAGCAATGATATTCCTCATCCATGTTCTCTGCTGAATCTGGCTTGAATCTCTGGAAGTTCTCTGCCAATGTATGCTTGCAGCCGTTTCTGTGTTATCTTTAGTAAAACTTTACTCGCATGGGATATTGTTGGATGATTTCTGCATTCCATTGGGTCACCTCTCTTTGGAATGGGTATAAATATGGATCTCTTCCAGTCAGTTGGCCAGATAGTTGTTTTCCAAATTTCATGGTATAGATGAGTGAGTGCCTCCAGTGCCACTTTACTTTCTTGAAAGATTTCAATTTTTATTCCATCAATTCCTGGTGCCTTGTTTTTTTGCCAATTCCTTCAATGCTCCTTGGACATCTTCCTTTAGTATCATTGGCTCTTGATCATATGCTACCTCGTGAAAGGGTTGAACACCAACCATTTCCTTTTGGTACAGTGACTCTGTGTATTCCTTCCTTCTTATTTTGATGTTTTCTGCATCATTCAACAATTTGTCCAGAGAATCCTTCAATAACAAAAGTTGAGGCTTGAATTATTTCTTCAGTTCTTCCAGCTTGAGAAATGTTCTTCCTTTTTGTTTTTCTGACTCCAGATCTCTGTACATTTCTTTGCAATATTTGACTTTGTCTTCTTAAGCTGACCTTTGAAATTTTCTGTTCAGCTCTTGTATCTCCTCATTTTTTCCATTTGCTTTAGCAACTCTACCCTGGAGAGCAAGTTTCAGTGTCTCTTCTGACATCCGTTTTGATATTTCCTTCTTTCTTGTCTTCTTACTGACTTTTTGCTTTCTCCCTGTACGATGTTCTTAATGTCATCCCATGACTCTTCTGGTCTTTAGTGTTTAATGTATCAGATCTGTTCTTCAGATGATCTCTAAATTCAGGTTGGGTATATTCAAGGTCATATTTTGGCTCTCATGGATTTGTTTTAATTTTCTACAACTCTAGTCTGAATAAGCATATGAGCAATTGATGGTCTGTTCCACTGTCTGTCCTGGCCTTGTTTTAGTTGATGATATGAAGCTTTTCCATCATCTCTTTTCACAGATATAATCAATTTGATTTCTGTGTTTTCCATCTGGTGAGGTCCATGTGTATAATTGTCTTTTATGCTGTCTAAAGACGGTATTTGAAATGAACAAATCATTGGTTTTGCAGAATTCTATCATGCGATCTCCAGCATAATTTTTATCACCAAGGCCATATTTTCCAACTATTGATCCTTCTTCTTTGCTCCCAATCCTTGCATTCCAATCACTAGTAATGATCAATACATCTTGATTGCATGTTTCATCAATTTCAGATAGTAGAAGTTGGTAAAATTCTTCTATTTCATCCTCACTGGCTTTAGTGGTTGGTGCATATATTTGAATAATAGTAGTATTAACTGGTCTTCCCTGTAGGTGCATGGATATTATCCTATCACAGACAGTGTTGTACCTCATGAATGATCTGGATATGTTTTTTTTTTTGACGATGAATATAACACCATTCCTGTTCAATTTGTCATTCCCAACATAGTAAACTATGTGGTTGTCAGATTCAAAATGGCCAATACCAGTCAGTGATTTCAGCTCACTAATGTCAAGGAGCTCTGGTAGCGTAGTGGTTACGAATCGGGCTGCGAACCATAAGGTCTCTGGTAGCGTAGTGGTTACGAATCGGGCTGCGAACCATAAGGTCAGCAGTTCGAAACTACCAGCTGCTCCACGGGAGAAAGATGAGGCTTTCTACTCCCGTAAGGATTTACACCCTCGGAAACCCTGTACAGGGTCGCTATGGGTCGGAACCGACTCGACAGCACTTAACAACAACAACAATGTCTAGGATATCGATGTTTTTGCATTCTGTTTCATTTTTGACAATTTATAATTTTCCTAGATTCATATGTCATACATTCCACATTCCAATTATTAATGGATGTTTACTGTTTCTCTTCATTTTGAGTGTTGCCCCATCAGCAAATGAAGGTCCTGAAGGCTTTTCTCCCATAGGCTTTACTCCATTTACGTCATCATGGTCAACTCTACTTTTAGGAGGCAGCTCTTCCCCAGTTGCATTTTGAGTACCTACCAATCTGAAGGGCTCATTTTCTGGGCACTGTATCTGACAGTGTTTCGCTGCTATTAATAAGGTTTTCAGTGACTAAATATTCAGAAGTAGTTTGTCTTTCCTCATTCTTAGTCTGTCTTTGACTGGAAGATCATTTGAAACCTGTCCACTGTGGATGACACTGCTGGCATTTAAAATACCGGTGGCATAGCTTCCAGAATCACAGCAATTCACAAGCCACCACAGTATGACAAACTGACAGACAAGTGGTGGGCCTGCTACATAATATGTGCTTAATATATGTTGAGTATCATTGTTGACATTTTTAAGGTCTTATGGTTAGCAGTCATATAAAAAATAGATAGTTTCCTGTGGTTTTAGTCCCAGAGCTCTCACTACAAATGCTGAAGTTTTGTTGAAATAGACTCCAGAGGCAGTTTGATGGGTTCAAACTCATTTCATAAAGTCTGGCCTGGGAAGAAGAATGTTGGGCTTTGAGTCAGGGGAACTGGGTTTGAAGCTTGACTTTGCCATTACTGGCTGTGTGACTTGGGATAGGACTTTAAATATCTTTGAACTTCAATTCCCTGGTCTTAAAATGTGATGATTCCCATCAAATATATTTATAAGAGCAATAGGAAATTAATTTAGTATGTGGCTCTCATACTTTGGGCATGCTATCAGGAGGGATCAGTCCCTGGAAAAGGACATCATTTTTGGGAAAGTAGAGGGTCAGTGAAAAAGTAAAAGACCCCCAAGAAGATGGATTGACTGTGGTAGGAGCAATGGGCTCAAATGTAAGTATTCAGAGGATGGCACATATCGGGCAGTATTTCACTCTTTTGTGCATAGGTTTGCTATGAGTTAGAACCAACTCATAACACATTCAGCTTTTACTTAATGTGAAGTCTAGAAAATAAGGTAAGATGTTAGGTTCTTAACTACCAAGAGACACCAGAGCCAGCCTTTTGAAGAAAAGAGTATCTATACCCTCTCCTGCATCCTATACTAGATCTTTGTTGACTGCCCTCCCTCTTGATTTATTTTTTTGGGAAAAATAGTTCTGTGATGGAATTGTCAATTTATTCAGGGCCCATTTAGTCCTTTTGAGTCATTGAAACCTGATTTTGTCTCAATATATTTTTTAAATGATCTCCCTGTTCACAATTAGATTGTTGTTGTTAAATGCCATTGAGTCAGCTCCGACCCATAGCGACCCTGTACAGGGTTTCCAAGGAGACGCTGGTGAGCTTGAACCACCAACCTTGTAGTTCAAACAGCTTTGCAGTCTGCCTCATTAACCCACAGCGCCACACCAGGACTCCTCACTATTAGATTGTTGTTGTTATTAAGTGCCGTTGAGTCGGTTCCGACCCATAGTGACCCTGTACAGGGTTTCCGAGGGTGTAATTTCTTTTCGGGAGTAGAAAGCCTCATCTATCTCCCGTGGAGCGGCTGGTAGTTTTGAACTGCTGACCTTTAGGTTCGCAGCCCGATTTGTAACCACTACGCTACCAGAGCTCCTTAGATTAGTGGAATCTAAAATCATTTTGTTGCATTTGAAAATACCATTGCTATTCTGATAAATACGAAGCCCTGGTAAAGTGTTCGATAGCTTACTGAAAGGGTAATGGTTCTAATACACGAGCTGCTCTGTGGAAGAAAGATGAGTCAGCCTGCTTCCCTAAAGATGACAGCCTTGGAAACTCTATGGGGCAGTTCTGCTTTGTCACTTGGGTTTGCTATGAGTCAGAATCAATATGACCTCAACAGATTTTTGTTTGTTTCATTTATTTTGATTAATGACAAAGAATCCCAGAAAGGATAGAGTGGTATGTTATTTAAATCAACTATGTTGTTATTGTTATTAGGTTCCTTTGAGTCAGTATTGACTCATAACGACCCTATGCACAACAGAATGAAACACTGTCTGGTCCTGTGCCAACCTCACAATCGTTGCTGCACTTGCGCCCATTGCTGCTGCCACTGTGCCAATCCATCTCATTGGGGATCTTCCTCTTTTTCTCTGACCCTCCATTTTATCAAGCAAATCAACTCTACGCAAGGAGAAACATTTGGGCAAGTTTGTGTGATGCCAAAATGGACCATAAGTAAGAGACAATGAGTGTGCTTACTTTCCCCGCTGACCTTTATTTAACAGAATTCTTTCATTAGAAAATAGCTTGCTTAAGCTTATTCTTACAACTGATGTTTGTTCACCTGCTTTGAAAATGGAAGAGCAAGGGCAAGCGCTTTGGTATATTAATAGTCTACCTACAACGGTGTTAGTGTAATTCTCTTTCTTTTTGTCTCTATCTCTTCAGGCCAATAATAACAACATTATTATATTCAGTGGGCAAGAGCCTGATGGATGAAGTGGATATAAAGTGCAGGATAGGATTCAAAGATATTTTAAAGGGATGTGCACTAAAATACAGAGGACTAACACCAGGCATTATGACAATGCCAATTTTATAGGGAAAATAGTTAAATGTTGACCATTTCATGACTCAAAATTTTATAGGAAAATTCAACTTCTACAGACAAAACTTCAATCAGGTTAGTGACACTACCCCACTAAACAAATGGAGACAGTGAAATTCAAAGAAGTTAAATGACTTTCCCAAGGACATGATGGATTTCAAACTCAGGACAATGCTATTTCTATTCTGTTAATCCATATTTTTAAAAAAATATAGTTTATGTCTTCATGAAATTTATAAGAAAAGAAAAGAAAAAATATGTATGTTTAATCCTTATCCTCTAGAGCACGGGTGGGAAACATCTGACTGCCATTTATGTAAGGCCCGCAAAGTCATTTGGTTTGGCCCTGCAAAAGCAACCGCAGGTCAGTCATTACATTATAGAAGGCTAATTTTTAAGTTGATAATTTTTTATGGCCCACGAATGATGTTACAAATATCCAAATGGCCCTTGGCAGAAAAAAGTTCCCCACCCCTGCTCCAGAGCCACCATGAGCATGAGAAATAGAAAGGGAAAGAAGATGAGGAAGTTTTTATCCATGAAGGATCATTTGAGAACTGTTAGGATTTTTACAGGTGAAAACGAGACGGGAAGGACACATTTCCAGGACAATGCCATGCTTAGGGCCAAGGGACAATGCCATAAGAATGTGATGGATATATTTGAGGGGTTATTTTTAGGTGCTGTTAAATAGGTTCTGATTAATAGCTACCCTATATGCAATAGAAAGATATACCACCTGTTCCCATACCATCCTCACAATTGTTTTGACACTTGAGCCCATTGTTGCTGCCACTGTACCAATCCATCTTGTTGGGGGTCTTCCTCTTTTTTTTCTGACCCTCCACTTTACCGAGCATAAGGTCCTTCCCTAGGGACTAGTTCTTCCTGATAGTATGTCCAAAATATGAGAGATAAAGTCTCATCATCCTGGTTTCTTTAGAAGCATTCTGGCTGTACTTCTTCCAACACTGATTGATTTGTTCTTCCAGAACTTCATGGTACTTTTAATATTCTTCTCCAATACCATAATTTAAGTGTATCAATTTTTCTATTGTCTTCGTTATTCACTGTCAACTTTCACAGGCATATGAAGCTATTAAAAATAGTATGGCTTGGGTCATATGCACCTCAGTCCTCAAACTGATATCTTTGCTTCTGAATAGTTTTAAGGGGTTTTGTGCAGCAGTTTTGCCTAATGTAATATATCATTTGATTCCTAGACTGCTGCTTCCATGGATCTAAGCAAAATGAAGTCTTTGAAAATTTCAATATTTTTTCTATTTAATAAAATGTTATTTATTGGTTCAGTTGTAAATATTTTTATTTTCTTTACACTGAGGTGCAACCTATACTGAAGACTAAGGTATTTTATCTTTGAAGCACTTACTGATGAAAAACAAAGACTACAGCTTTCAACATGGATTACAACTCAACATACATAAAGACAACAAGAATCCTGACAATAGGACCAATAAGCAATGTTATGATAAATGGCGCAAAGATTGACGTTCGCTAGGATTTTATTTTACTTGGATTCACAATCAATGCTCATGGAAGCAGCAGTCAACAAATCAAACATTATTGTACTGGAGAAATCTGCTGTGATAGACCTCTTTTAAGTATTAAAGAGCAAAGATGTCACTCTGAGGACTAAGTTGTGCCTGACCAAAGCCCCAGTATTTTTAACTCACATGCATGGGAAAGGTGAGCAATGAAAAAAGAAAACTTAAAAAGAATTGAAGCATTTCAATTTTGCTGTGAAGAATACTGAACCCATCATGAACTATCAAAAGTGCTGGCAAAGAATATTAAATATATCATGGACAGTTAGAAGAACAACGAAATCTAATTTGCAAGAAGTACAGCTGGATTGCTTCTTAGAATCAAGGACTTGGTGTCTTGTACTTAGTACATGTTATCAGTAGGGACCAGTCCCTGGAGAACAACATCATGCTTAGTAAAGTAGAGCAAATTAGAGGAAGACTCAGCAAAACAGATTTACATCATGGCTACAACTGGGGTTCACAGAGCAAGAGAAAGGAGGTAAGCATTGCTGGAAAAAAATTTATCTTGGCAATACAAACTGGAGGTTCTTGATAGTCAGTTCTGAGAGAATATTTATTTGATTAAGTGAGAGCCACTGAAGGTCTTTGATCATGAACTCCCATGATGAAAGCCATGCTTTGGAATTATTCATTCAGAAGGTCTATATAGAAGAAAACGGGAAGGAACGTTATTAGAATAGTTTTTCTCAACACTTATGGGTACAAATTCACTGTCATGATTTTTAACTTTCCCAGACATCACCCTAAAAATCTGATTAAATAAAAGTCATATAAATTGATATTTTCAAATAGCTCTCCCTGATAATCTTGATACATGTGATTCAAGGGTACCGCTTTGAAAAATATCAGACTAAAGGCAAGGAGACTTGTTGACAAGCTATTATAATAATCAAGGAGTGAGATTGATAGGGTTTTATTTGTATGGTGAAAAATAAAGGCACAGATGCAAAAGATGTATTAAAAGAAGAATCACTAGGCTTGGAAAATTACATATATAGATTTTAAAGACACATCATGCCTTAAAATCTAGACGTCTAGAAGATAGGTTGTGCCATGAATAGAAACACAAAGCTAAATTAATCTATTAATTATTGACATGTTTAATTTTGACAAGTGCATTGTAAAGTCTAAAGATGGTAGTTACAGTTACAGGAAGTTATCTACTAGGTAGTAAGTAACATAGAACTTGGGTTGGGAAGCTAGATCACAGCTGGAGAAATGGTTACGTTGCTTAAGTTTATAGACATAACATTTTAACTTAGGAAATTTTTCAGAAAAAGGGACAAAATACAAAAAAACTATAAGGTAGAATAGAAATCTGCAAAGCTAAATATCATTAAAGCCAGGATTTCAATGGGAAGAAAGTAGAGAGAAATTCCATAGTTTAAAATGCTAGTGAGTGATCATGAGAGCTGTGAAAAGTTCACCAAGTCATGTGATAAAGAGATCTTTGAAAAGGTCTGGAAGGCAGTTATTGGAAAATATTGTGGTCAGAATTCATATACCAGCACCTTAAAAAATAAGTGTGGATTAGGAAGTGGAAACAGTGAGTATAGAGTACAATTTCAATTTTTTTCATGGAAGAGAACTTGAATATTGTTCCAGGATTCTGCAACCTGACCATCCATCCAGGTATTCTAACCAGAAATCTAGAGTTATCCTTGACATCTCTTCCCCCCACCTCCATCTCCTCTAATTTTGTCCATCAACTCTCCTAAACACATCTCCTTTCAGCCTTTTTTCTGTCATCTCACTGCCACCTGGTCAAAGCCACCATCGTCTGGATTACCACATAGTATCTTTCCACTGGCTCTTGGCATCCACTCTTGGCACTTCTGTTTTTAGCACGGCAACACAATTAAAGATGACTTTGCAAAGCCTGAATACATTTTCAGCTCCCTGCTTAATACTTTTGATGGTTTTCTATCGTTCTTAGAATAATGAGAAAACTCCACAATGTGTTGTGAAAGATCCTATGTATCCAGGCCCACATTAGCCTCTCTAGTCGTCTCTTCATCCACTTGCTGCCTGGTGCCTGCCCTTCAACCACATGATAAGAGGTACCGTCTACACCTACTATCTATACTAGGCTTCTTTTATCTCTTTCTTTTTGTATTACTCCTTCCTAGAATGTACACTTCATGAGGACAGTAAAGTATCCTCGCTCAATCTCTGTCACTCTCTCATACATACACAACACTAGACAAATTATTGGCTTCATAAATATTTGTTGAATAAGCCATACTTTACTATGGTGGTGGTAGCTGTGTGCCGTGGAGTCGGTTCCAACTCACAGCAACCCTGTACAGGGTTTCTGAAGCTATAAATCTTTATGGGAGCAGAACACCTCATCTTTCTCCTGCAGAACAGTGGTAGTTTCGAACTGCTGATCTTGAGTTTCGCAGCCCAATTCTTAACCACTACACTACCAGAACTCCTTTACTTTACTATAGGATAGCACATGCTTTTTGTCTACCTATAAAGTATTTCCTTCAATGGCTGCTGCTTTCAGGGTTTTTTGGGTTTTTTTCTAACTTTCTTGCATCATTATTTAGCATCTCAGTCATCTCTTCCTCAGAGAATTGACTCGATTGATATCTCCGATTAAATAATCTCTTAGCACTTACTAAATTTCTAATTTTACACTTATTTGTGTGATCATTTGAATAATGTCTTTCTCCTCCAGGACTGTAACAACCATGAGGAGGATGCTTTCTGATTTAGCTCAACATTATAACCTCAGTACTCATCAAGTGCCTACTCCTAGCTCATAGTGAATGTTCAATAAATATTGTAGATTAAATGATTACGTTAATGAAAGTACATAAAGCGAGGACTGAGAAATTCAAGAGTAGCAGGATACAGATTTTTTTTTTTTTTTAAAGAATGTGGACACCAGAACAAATTCATACGTCTGGGGAAGAATCTTCTTTTAGTAAATATACTAACTAGCATCATGTGTATGAAATTAAAATTACATACAAGATAACTTGTCATATAAGCACGTTCTTTCATAGCACATCTTTTTTCTTTTCTTCATGCTAGATTCACTTTTTACTTTTCCAGTTTCAGTTCAGCAGACACTAAATCCATTTGTCAATGAGAAATTGACTTAGAAGATTGAGAAATTGGTTATAATAGACATTGTCTAATCAGTTTTCTCTGTGCCAAGGCTACTGTTATCTTTTTCACATCCAAAGAAGATTTTCTCAAATTTGGTAACATACTACATCATATAACAATTCCTTCTTCTTCTTCTTCTTTTTTAAATGCTTTATTGTGAATTATATGATAGTTTACATGGGAGAACATTAGTTTCACATTCATCCTACCATATATCGTTTCCTTGCCATGATTACAATCTCTTCCATGCATCATCAACCAACCAAAGGGTATACACTGCAAGCCTGCCCCCCTGTGGTCAGCACACAGCCCCTCTCCCTCTCTGGGTTCAAAGTACCCAGCCATTTCCATTTCTCCACATTATCATCTCTGCCTCCAATCTTTGGCACCACTGCTTCTCTGGGTAGGGTTCCACTCTCTTCTCTTCTTCCTTGATGGTCCCAGAGACCTCCGCAAAGTTAATCACTCCCCTCTTTGTGCCACAAAACATCTACCTTTATATTTCCAACCCTTACAATCAGTCCTGATAACAATTATTCACTATTGTATCGCAAGAGACCTCTCTCTCTTTTCATCAACCCCTCCTAGACAGATTAGATACTACTCAGTGGAGATTCTACCTTCCTTCATGCCCTCTGGATCTAGGTTCCCTCTTGAAAGCTTGTAAACCAGTCACTTCTTGCCTATGTACCCCCCACCCCCACCCCATTCTGGGTAGCCAATGCCCAAGTTGCCCATCCCTGTCTACTTCATGTATGCAGGGGTGAGAATGATCCTCATTGTGAAGATTTGTTCCCTCTTTTGAGCTATTGCACCCATAAGTGTAGGTCAAGTTCATCAAATTATATCAGATTACTCTTTTTTTCCTCTTCTTTCTTCTTCTAGTTGAACACTGATCATCCAGTCATTGAAGCTAAGTCAAGTGGGTATTATCTGCAAATGTGCATGTGCCCTCTCTTTTTATCAGCTGGACGTTTCACTCTCCATTCTAGTCCTTTGTGGCTATGTCACTGACTCTGGGCCCAAGAGTCCACTGGTCTTGCCACACTGCTAGCCAGCCAGGTCTCCAGCTAGGTTCACAGGAGTCTATTGAACGTTGTAGGGTTTAGCTTGCAGTTCCATTGCTGTTTTTCCCTCACTTCCCCTTATTGGTGACTAGAGCATGTATTCCCATAGCATCTTACTCTTAGAAGGAGATTTGCCCTGAGGGGACTCGACCACTTGCCTTGATGTCTCCTGGTTGAGCCAGTTGTTTATTCTTATACTAATCAGTCGGTCTGTCTATATTGTTTTGTATTTTTCCTGTCAGTCTTTCTTCAAGAAGTATCTCCTGTTCTTCTGGCTGCTCCTGGCTGGTCTGCTTGTCCTTTCAAGTAGAAATTTCACAGCTCAGAAGATTCTGGATGCTGTTCAGGATTCCACCTATGGTCTTATGTAATGCAGAGGCTCCAAAGGAAGCCTCCTTCACTGGGCATGTTGTAGCCCATTTTTGGTATTCCAATCAGTTATAGGCAAAAGATGGACTTAGAAGCTTTCTATGGTGATATTTCTGGCTATTCCTTTCTCTCCCCCTCAGGTCACTATTTTATAATGGTATGCCAGGGAAACCAAGATTCAAAAGACAGCCAAGCATCTTAACATTATTTCCCCCCTTTCCCCATTCCAACCATGTCTCAATCCCTGTATCCCAGAGCCCAGTTGTTCCAAGGTTGTGCATACATCATTATTTACCTCTGTCCTACCTCAACTTCACATTCATTCTATTACATTTTACTTCATTGCAATGATTACAATCCCCTCCATGCATCATCAAATAACTAAAGAATACACCCCACAGGCCCGCCCCCCTGGCTGTCAGCAAACAGCTCCTCTCCTTCCGTGAGTCCCATGTCCCCAGCCACTCCATCTATCCACGTCATCATCTCTGACCCACCACCTTACCAAACATGATAACCTTCTCCAGCGACTGGTCCCTCCTGACAATATGTCCGAAGTATGAGAGACAAAGTGTGGCCATCTTGGCCTCTAAGGAGTACTCTGGTTGCACTTCTTCCAAAATGGATCTATTGGTTCTTTTGGCAGCCCATGGTACTTTCAATACTCTCCTCCAACACCATAACTCAAAAGCATCAATTCTTTTATGGTCTTCCTTATTCACTGTCCAGCTTTCGCATGCATATGAGCTTACTGAAAATACCATGGCTTGGGTCAGGCGCACCTTAGTCCTCA
>NW_006408626.1:2887483-2979220 GCF_000296735.1 Chrysochloris asiatica
TTGACATTGAGATATAATCCATACCGAAGGCTGTGCTCTTTGATGTTCATCAGTAAACGTTTTAAGTCCTCTTCATTTTCAGCAAGCAAGGTTGTATCTTCTGCATATTGAAGGCTGTTAATGAGTCTTTCTCCAATCCTGATGCCATGTTTTCTTCATAGAACCCAGTGTCTTGGATTATTTGTTCAATACATGTTGAATAAGTATGGTGAAATAATACAACCTTGTTGCACACCTTTTTTTAAAACATTCAGTGTTCCCATGTTCTGTTTGAACAACTGCTTCTTAGTCCAGGTACAGATTGCTCGTGAGCACAATTAAGTGTTCTGAAATACTCATACTTTGCAATGCTGTCCATAGCTTGTCATGATCCACAAAATCAAAAGCTTTTGAGTAGTCAATAAAGCATAGGTAAACATCTTTCTGATATTCTCTGCTTTCAGCCAAGATCTATTGGACATTAGCAATGATATCTCTCATTCCGTGGCCTCTTCTGAATCCGGCTTGAACCTCTGGAAGTTCTCTGTCAATGTATGGTTGTTGCTGTTTCTGTATTACCTTTAGCAAAACTTTACTTGCATGGTATATCAAAGAGATTGACCGATGATTTCCATATTCCATTGGGTCACCTCTCTTTGGAATGGGCACAAATATGGATCTCTTCCAATCAGTCAGTCAGATAGGATGTATGTTGTTGTTGTTATGTGCCTTCGAGTCGGTTCCACCCCATAGCGACCCTGTACAGGGTTTCTGAGGCTGTAAATCTTTACGGGAGCAGAAAGCCTCATCTTTCTCCCGCGGAAGGAGATAAAAAAAACCTCTGAAGGTAATAAAATGATTCCATAACTACTACAAAAACATAATCCTTCTGAGAAAGCTTCAGACCATTTTGCAGAAGCTGCCTGATGTGAGATTTTCAGCTTATACAAAACCAGACTTTAAACATTCCAGAATGATCTCATGAGCAAGATTTGCAAATCATCTCTTTCCTTCTCATGTCCAGAATGATCCTCTGTATATGATGCAAAGCAAGAAATGTTCTAGATTTGCTGATTTTTTTTTTTTTTAACTTTATAAGAGTTTCACTTGGAAAGATAGATAAATTTGTCTTTGTGGATAAGTTATAGGGTCAAATGCGTTTCCAGATTTGCATTTAAAAAATTAATAATAAAAGATTTAAACATATGACAACAAAACCAAATACACTGAATTATGTCACAAAGCACAGTGGAATAGCCCTAGACACACATAAGGGCTTTATTTAGAGGAATTTCTAAATTGAATCCTCTTTTGAGAGAAGGCTGTACGGATTGGTTTGGTAAATAATTTCAAATCATGGAACGTCTGTGTGTTGGAGCCTATGAATAAACTGGCAACATTGGGACTCACAAGCCCTTCCTTCTCCTATCCACAACATAGTGCACAGAAGGGATTCAGTGAAATTAAAACTTGTGTGGTTTTAGATCTTAAATCCCCAATCAAAGAGTCTGGTAAATAACGATAAGGCATTTACCTGACTTCACTAGTCTGTGTTTAATTCAGAGGTTAAAAGAAAGGAGGCTATATCAACCAGTTATTTTCAAAAAGGCTCATATTCATTTCAGAGTTCTATTCACTTAAGAGATAAAAACAACAAAAAAAAGTGTATCCATTAAGAAATAACTTTTTCGGTTTTTAAAGAAGTTTTAAGACATTTTTAATGATCTGTTTTGAGTTTCTGCTTATGTTGTTGAAAATTTGGCAGTGGATATTATTGATGGTTATAAAACATGATTAATATCATTGATGTAACTATATTGCACACATAAAAAACATTGCTAGACAATGTTACATATTTTTAAAGCAATAAAATGTTATTTAAAAAATAAACATCATATGCATCTAATATGGTTCTGTTTACCTAAGAAATTATTTTATTCGCCTCAAAAATTCTAATCCCCTACGAATTAGAAAATGATAGTTAAAGAGTTTTTTTACTTTGTTATCTGGACTAGAAATTACACTTCAAAAATGTAATCTTGTATTCTACTACTTGCCTAACTATTCCTTTTTACTCATTGAATAGATTTCTGGAAAATTGAAAATGAGCTCCCATGTCCAGAATATTCTCAAATTTTATTTTCACAATCAGGAAAACACCAAAATGACAAGGAACCTGCATGTGGGATTCATCTGACATTTTCCCTATTTACAACAAATGCTAGCAAATATAACCAAAGCCCTCCTGCCCAGTATTATAAGCATCTTCTCTTTCTTTCCTAAATCAGTAAGCTTGACATTTTGACAGCTGATGTATTCCCTCCCCTCCCTTTAAGCTGAAATTTTTACCCATTCTCATCTGTCACCCTGGCTTTGATAAGGAGGACTTTCAGACTTTTCTTGTCTGAAGCTGACAGACTTCTAATGGAAGGCTCCACCATACTCTTTAAAGCATAGAGTAGCAGCTGTGGGCAAATAACACAAAGAAAGTTTCAGGGAAGCCATCAAAATGAGCATCTGATATGGGTTAATAAGATAAAGAGAAAAAGTGAGAGGATAGGTGAATGAGAGACTAGGATGAACAAAGCAGGTCCAGGTCTTTATGATTATAAAATAGTTCCATGTAGTACTATATTTCAGGGGTGTGTGATTTATATGTCCATTTCATCATTTATACTCTTTGGGTCAAACTGGGCACTGAGAAATTCAGAAATTCATTCAGAAATCAAGTATTGAACATTAACTACAACCAGGAGCTCTGTTAAACACTGGAAATACTGTGATGACTCGGACCTGGTCCTTAACCTCCAAGGGACTGACAGTTTAATAGAGGAGTCAAGTAAGTGGAGTGAAGATCAGGACACAGTGTGATAAGGACAATGACAGAACTATGTACAGGGCTTTCTTGGAACACAGAGAGCAGTATTGTATAAAGATGATAATAAAAAGATAAATTTTGAAAATCTGTCATATTTTTATGACAATAATTTAGGCACGCTTTTTGAGGGATACCAATGTTTGGTACCCATATTACAGGAAACACTTACCACAAAACAATATAATCGTTAGTGTGCAAAATCAAGGTTCAGGGATCTGAAAAGTTAGGAGCTATCTGGAGTCCTGGTGTGGCACTATGAGCTAATGTGTCAAACTGCAAAGTCATTTGAACTGTAAGGTCAGTGGTTCAAGCTTGCCAGCTGCTCCTTGGAAACCCTATACAGGGTCGCATGGGTCAGACTCGACTCAATGACACTTAACAACAACAACATCTGGTACAGGATGAAGTTCAGAAATGATAAAAAAAAAAAAAAAAAAACGTTTAACCGAGGTAGTAAATCAGTATTTGAGATATTTATAACAGTCTAATTGGAGGTGCTGATATTTTTATTGAGTGAGTAAATGAACCTCCATTTATGTTCAGAAATGAGTTATGCTAAATCTAGAATAATTGATGATGTTAATTGTTAGTTTCGAGCATGTTGTGCACAGAAGTCCTATTGTATGAATATGCATTCATTCATCATTAGGGTCACTTTGTCAGCCAGTGCAGCTACAGACGAAGACACTGGAAATGTTGAAGCTGGAGAGTGACCAAACCAGCCCTGGAGGCATAATCCGCTGTGCATTGGATTGCTATCATAAGGTTGACAGTCAAACCCACCAACCTGTCCTTTGGAGAAGGACGAGGCTGTCTATTCTCATAAAAATGTAGTCTCAGAAACCTGAGGGAGCAGTTCTACTCTGTCCTATAGGATTGCTATAAGTCAGAATTGACTCTATCCATATCAGTAGCTTGGGATTGTTTTGGTTGGGGGACTGACAAGACTGGGGAAAGGCCCTCAGTAGAAGTCCGATGGTGTCTCAGGAACACATATCTATAAAATTGGTTGAGAATCTCAGAGAATCAGATAGTTTCTCAATTTGTGCAAAATTTCCTCTTTCAATAAGAAATGGACAAACGTCACATATTCCAGGAAAATCTGTTTCTGGTACTGGTCAGATGTTCAAAAGCCTTGAATTCCTAAATGATGCACTAACACTTAAATGAGGTCTGTTGAAGATGTACGGTACCAAGAATAAAAACCAAAGAAGGTAATTTCAACCAAATCTTTTGGTGCCATAATATACATACTTATGTATATGCATAAAAACATATATTTGCTAAGGGCCTTTGAGTCAGTTCTGACTCATAATGATCCTGTATACAGTTTCCAAGAAGCAATTGGTGGGTTTAAACCAATCACCTTGTACCTCGCAATCCAATACTTATCCTACAGTGCCATGGTGGCGGTGGTGGTGGTGGTAGTATGCTGTGGAGTTGGTTCCTACTCATAGTGACCCTATACAGGGTTTCTGAGGCTATAAATCTTTATGGGAGCAGAACACCTCATCTTTCTTCCTCGGAACAGTTGAACTTGAGGTTAGCCCAACTTGTAACTTCTATGCTACCAGAGCTCCTTACCAGGACTTATACACCACAGCAGAAAGCTTCATCTTCCTCTCAAAGATCAGCTGGCAAATTTGAACTGGCACTGTAGGATAAGTACTGGACCGCAAAGTCGGTTTGAATCACAAGGTCAGTGGGTCCAGCCTATCCGCCGCATCTTGGAAACCCTGTGCCTGGCTGCTATGAGTTGGAACAGACGCGATGGCACTTAACAAGAAACAACAACATATATATGTGTGTATATATATCCCTGGTCCTGGTGGTGGAGTGGGTTAAGCTTTAGGGGGCTAGCTGCAAGGTCAGGAGTGCAAATTCACCAGATGCTCCACAGGGTGAAGATGAGGCTCTCTGCTCCCATGAAGATTTACAGTCTTAGAAACCCTATGGGCACTTCTTAGACTTGACTCATGACAATGGGATATAAATGTATTTGTTGCTGTTACTAAAGTGCCCTTGAGTCATTTTGACTCATAGAGACCCTGCGTAGGGCTTCAGAGGAGCAGCTGGTGAGTTTGAACTACCGACCTTGCAGTTCAAACTGATCTTGCAGTCTAGTACTTATCATATAGGCTCACATGCATATATAAATTACATGAAGGGACTTCAAAAAGGTTGGGGAACCATGGAATAAAGAGATAATACAAAATTTCCAAAAACTTTGGCAAGATATATGTATTTGCTGTTGTTGTTAAGTGCTGTTGAGTCAGTTCTGAGTCATAACGACCCAATAAAAGGTTTTTGAGACTGTAAATCTTTGTGGGAGCAAAAAGCCTCAACTTTCTTTTATGGGTCAGCTGGTGGGTTCAAACTGCAAACCTTGTGGTTCACAGTCCAGGCTTATCCAACAGAGCCACTGTGTTCCCATGCATATATATATGTGTGTGTGTGTGTGTGTGTGTGTGTGTGTGTGTGTGTATGTGTGTATGTATATATGTTGTTGTTAAGTGCTGTGGAATTGGTTCTGACTCATAGAGACCCCATATAGCATTTCCAAGGAGTGGCTGGTGAGTTTGAAGCACCAACCTTGCAGTTCAAACAGACCTTCATTATAGTTAAATAATTAATATTTAAAGTTTCATTCTTTATACTGTTGTTGTCGTTATGTGCCGTGGAGTCAGTTCTGACTCATAGCGACCCTGTACAGGGTTTCTGAGGCCGTAAATCTTTATGTGAGTAGACGCCTCATCTTTCTCCCAGGGAACAACTGGTAGTTTCAAACTGCTGACCCTGAAGTTCACAGCCCGATTCATAACCACTACGCTACCAGAGCTTCTTCACTTTTTGTAATAGTTAACATTATAATAGGCAATATTTGTTGTTGTTGTTAAATGCCATCAAGTTACTTCTGACTCATAGTGATGCTGTACAGGGTTTCCGAGAAGCAGCTGGTCAGTTTGAACCACAGACCTTGTGATTCGCAGTCTAGTGCTTATTCTACAGCTCCACACTAGGAGTCCTGGTAACATTTCCTATGCGCTTAATTTGTGCCAAACATGGTGCTGACAGCTTTCACATTTCATCTTCACACCAATTCCACAAGTGATGTACTACTACTGTCTATACTGAAGAAAGGATGCTCAACAAGGTTAAACAACTGGCAACAGACAGAACTGGGATTCAAACCAAAGTCTACCGGGATGTGAACTGCTATTCTCACACTCCAGCCCCATCATTTGTTGATGTTAAGTGACTTCAATTGGATTCTGGTTCATAGTGACCCAGTATAGGGTTTCTGAGGAGCAAATGGAGAGTTTGTACCATCGACCTTGCGGTTCAAACCAATCTTGTGGTCCAGTACTTATACTACAGTGTCACACCAGGACTGAGGTTTTCTTAAGGAATAAATTTGTAGTCAGTTATTTTCAGGAGTATAAATCTACTTTTTGTTTAGTGGGGGAAAACATAAGGCATTCAAATTGTTCATTGAGGAAACATAAATCTCTTCTTTAGATCCTCTTTTTTTAAAAAAAAAGTCCCTAATCACTGGCAGCATTTGGTCACTAAAGATGGTTAATCTGAAATTCTATCTACCAAGAGTCTCTGTGACCAAATGGAAAGTACATTTAGAAAGCTTACTAGCACCTTTACCTTGAGTATTTTGATGAACTCTGTATACCTTAGTTTGTTTTTTTTAATCTGTTCATTGTAAGTTATAATGTGTACTGCCCAGGCGTGCTGTGAAAATGAAATGACAATATTAACAAGTGTTATTTTATAAGCATCCCTTCTGGGTCAGGTGCTCTACAAGGGTACTAGCATACATTATTACATTTTTAGGTACTATTTATACTTAAGTATTATTATCACCAATTTCCAATAGGTAAGTGGAGCTTAGTGAGATTGAAAAAAACAAAAAACAAAAAAAATTAGTTACGGTTGTATAAAGAGCTCTGGTGGCATTGTGGGTTAGGCATTGTGCTGCTAACCACAAGTTCAGTAATTCAAACCCATCAGCTGCTCCATGGGAGAAAGAAGAAACTGTTTCTTCCTATAACAGTTTACAATCTCAGAAATGCCATATACTGTTTCCAAGAGTTGGAATGGACCTCATGGCAGTGGGTAAAGTCACACCGATATGAAGTAGAGATGGTGGAATTCAGACAAAAATCTATATATTCCTGAAACCTGTGCTTTTCTTAGACGTTTGCATATTGCACTGCCTCTCTAGAATATAAAGCACTCTAGAAATAGTGGGCGTTGTTTTTTGTACCCAATTTGGGGAATAAACTTATTTTATTATACTTTGTTTGATTTATTTTATGACTCTAGAGATTGTTACTGATACATGGACCAGAAGACTGTCTAGGCCAATTTTGAGAGAATGCAAATAAATAACACAATTATTGTTTATTGTGTGTTCTTTCCTATTACAATACAAGCTATTGGGGTTTGGCTGTCCAGAATGGTGTATTGACCCAATGCTATACTAAACCTGGTTTCACCATCCCTTCCCTCTTCACTAGGGTAGATCAGATCAATTTTAGACTGTCTACTTTCATTAAAGTGATGCTGTGGGTTAATGCACCAGAGAGCAAAGCCATTTGAACTGCAAGGTTGGCAGTTCAAACTCACCAGGTGTTCCTCGGAAACCCTACACAGGGTTGCTATGGGTCAGAATCGACTCCACGGCACTTAACAACAACAACCTTCATAGTGGAGTCCTAGTGTGGTGCTGCAGTTTAGTGCACTAGACAGTAAGGTCGGGTTGATTGGCAAAGTCGGCAGTTCAAGCTCACCAGCTGCTCCTCAATATCCTATATAGGATCACTATGAGTCAGAACTGGCTCGAAGGCACTTAACAACAACAACCTTCATACTAATTTTATAGGAAATCTGTCAACATATCCTTTTTAAAATAGAAGATATCTCTTGGATAAGATCAAATTCAGCCAGATTGAATTTTTATTTGCTTTGACATAAAGTGGAATCAGTGAAGTACAATATTTTTATTTTTGTTTTTTAATCTTTTTATAGTAAAGGGTACAAAAAATCACTTTGATAAACTTGCTTGACTTCCCAAAGGTATTCAGTGTGTGTTTTTCTCTTTGGAAATGGTAATAAGGTGTTAAGGGACAAAGCTCTGACTCTGAAGGTAAAAAACTTGCATATGCAATCTAATGTTGCTAATGGTTTTTATTAGAATCTATTCTTATTCTCATATTCAAACATTCAATTCCTATATTCAATAATTTCTTCATTCATTCAACAAATAAATACTTACTGAGTACTTTCTATATGACCCTATTCTATGTGAAGAAATAATACAAAATCCTTGTTCTCATAAGGTTTACATTCCAACAGGAGGGAGACACACAAAATAAAAATGACATAAAATATGTTAAAGGAGTATGGTATGCTAGGGATAAAGAGAAAACAGGAATTGGAAATAGAAAGTATGCAATTGGATGTGATTTAAAAGATGGTTTTCAGGAAAACCTGAAAAAATGACATTTGAGCAGAGACCTGGGGGAAGTAAGGGACTAAGTCATTTGTGTATCTAGGAGAAGGCTATTTTGGGTTGTGTGGTGGTGGTTATATGCCATAGAGTCAGTTCCCACTTATAGTGATCTTATATAGTGTTTCTGAAGGAGCTCTGGTAGTATAGTGGTACGAGTCGGGCTGCTAACCTCAAGGTCAGCAGTTCGAAACTACCAGTAGTTCCGTGGGAGAGAGACTTTCTACTCCTGTAAAGATTTACAGCCTTGAAAACTCTATACAGGGTTGCTATGAATCAGAACTGCCTCCACAGTACATAACCACCAACAACTATAGTACTCCAAGAGTAGGATATTGTTGTTAAGTGTTGGATCAGTTCTGACTCATAGTGACTCTGCATAGTGTCTCCAAGGAACAGCTGATGAGTTTGAACCACTGACCTCTCCATTAGTAGTCCAGTGCTTACCCTACAGTGCCACAATCCCACCACGACCCTTGGGAGATTCCCAAGGGTCTGGCATACAGTACTTTTTATCTTACAAGAGATAAAAGGAGAGAGACTTGAGGAGAAAAAGAGGGACCCATTAGCACAAGAAAGGAGACTCTGTAGTGCAGTGTGTCCTTTGGACCTTGAGTTCCTGTACTATAAAGCTGCTGGACTAGAGGAAGATTCATGTCAAGACACATGGAGATCTCCAAGGAATGCTGGGCCTACAGATGCTGAAAGTAGACAAGAATGTTTCCCCAGAACCAGTACTCTGAATTTGGACTTCTATCTTTCAAAACTGTGAGAGAATGCATTTTTGTTTGCTAAAGCCATCCATTTGTGGTATTTTTGTTACAACGACACTAGAGAACTAAGATACATGACCAAGGAGAAATGTTACGTAGGTAGGTAGTTGGACAGAAGTAGGAAAGTTGGAGGAAATCTCTATGAAAAATTTTCAAGGTCTTAAAATTGGATTGGACTCATCTAGGAAGGAAGTATAAATAAAGGAAGAAGTTTAAAAAGAAATATGAAGCCCTTCAACTTTTTAACATTTTGGAGATGATGATGAAAAAGCAAAGGAGATTTTTAAAAATTCTCTGAAAATAATAAGGAAAATATGTGGGTTTGTGTACTGTATTTCTATCTTTATATTTATGTATACATATTATCCCCTCTTCTAGGAAAACTGAATTAAGGAGCAGAATTCAGTTTCTGAGAAATGATAACATCGAGTTTTATAAGGACATATGCCAAAAAAAACAATTAGTAAGGGGCACTAACAAGGAAATGGCATCTCTTCTCAGTTTTTCTTGGAATGACTTCATTTTTCTTAAATGACTTTAAAATTTAGAGTGAATAAATAAAGGGTGAGATTTAGAGTGAAGAAGTAGAGAGTATGATAATGGAGAAAGATGTCAACATGTGTAGACAGAGAGATATAGATAAGCTTCTAAAGGTTAGTCTTCGGGTGACTACTAATATAATACACTCTTTGAAACAGTCTTTATAACCATGCAAACAAATAGAGGATAGAACATACCAATACATCTACACTGAAACAGCCATGGCCACTTTTGTGGTGCTCTTTTTCTAGTTTTGTTTTTTTTTTTTCCACACACACATATTGACAAAATAAGGAATATATTACATAATTATTATTCTAGTGTGCCTTTTGATTTGATATAATGGCATGAACAGTTTTGGAAGATGCATTTTTCATTATATTTTGATGAGAGAAGAGAGATGATCAAGAGAAGACTGTTCGTTTGAGAAATGTCTGGTCCAATATCTATCAAAAAAGTTGCATGATGACTGTGTGTATACATGAAAGAGACAGAGAATAGGATGAGTCTGGATACTCAGTGTCTTGGTGACTGATATGATAGCTGTGCTACTCCATGGGGACCAAGAAAACAAGAATGACTAAAGCTTTGCTTATTTTTTATGTCAGGGTGGATTCCAGTCTCTTTCTTTCTATATAGCTAGAGAATTGTTGCTATCTATTGTTGTTATTTACAGCCTCGGAAACCCTGTACAGAATCGCTGTGAGTTGGAACAGACTCCACGGCACATAACCACCACCACCACCATTGTTGTTGTTACTAGATGCAACAGAAACGGAGAGAAGTGTTCTAGAATTGTTTCAGTTAATGTCTACCAACGTAAACAGAACACTAAATTAATGTATGAGGCAAGTAGGTTGTTTTGACTAAATTACTTGACAGTTTTCTCCACAATTTACAAAGACAAAATTTGCCACATCTTCCTTATATTTTTCATGTTGTGAGCATGCATCTTAGAGACATATAACATGAAAACATTTTCATGAGTCTATGAAAATCCAGTTTAGCTTATCAGTAAAGTTTTGTGAGTATGACCACAGCAAACTAATTTCTCCTGTTGACAACTTTTATGGTATGAATTGCCTCTAAGATTTGCTTGAAGTAATTAGATTCAGAAGGCATTTATAAAACCAGAGATAGTGAAACTTATTTTAAAATAATTATCAGATTAATGAATTCCATAGACTATTTAGTACTGAACTTCTGACAGTGAATAAAATGTGTATGTACTTCTGTTTGTGTACTGCAAGTTCCTGATCTCTCTTTCTCTCTCTATTCTTGAATGAAGAATTCAGTTATCCAGAACATGGGATTTTACAAGGTCAAGGTCACACATTTTATTGGCCACATAGAAGCACAAAATTCTGTCATGGTTCTCAATTGCACCAGGAGCTCCAGTCATTTCATGGACTGTGCTCTCGGTCACATAAAGACCAGTTAAGAAAGTTCCAGTGGTTCAGTAATATCACTAAACTATTAAGAAAAAAGACACACAACTTAAAGCACAGATGCTAACCACTATAGGACAATGAAATTTCTACTGTGTATGTGAGTGGCAGTATATATATAGCTCAGTCAGAGAAGAGCAAAACACCACTGTCTTAAGTTCAGTATTTACCTGAAAACAAACATACTATACTTAGCTTTCACTTTAATTCATAGGTAATATTGTGTTAATACAGAAGTTTTAGAAGTGTTTGGAGATATTATATTCTTTTAAATACATGTTAAATCTGTCTTAGTCATTTGTTACAATGCATCAGAATCTAGAGTTTTTACATTTATAAAGTAACACCTCTACATCTTGGAGTTATGAAGTAGATCTGGGAAAACAACACAACATCACTGAGAAACTCACTCATTTGCTACATTTCTGTCACTTCACATTGAGGGTCATATGCAATGACAAATACTGAAACTTGCACCATAGATCAAGTTGAGAACAACTGGCTTCTGATGACAACATTTTTACTTTAAATGCCTGAGCCTGTCATTTCCTTTTCAGATTGAATGCTATGGATTCCACAATAAAGTACAAAGCTATTTAAGTTCCTTTGCAAAACCATTCATTATCCACTGGACTTGGGAACTCCAACAGTCCCTCTCATCTCTTAAAGAGAATGGTGCTTTTTTTGCTGTTCATTAAAGAAAAGAACAAAGGCAAAATGTCAAGTCCATAACACCCTCTAATGAATCACCATTTCCATCCCCAGCCTGGGCAGTTGTTTAAAAGCAAGAACAGAAACAGAGAGAAATTCCCTTCTTTTAGTTTAAAACTCTTGAAATGCTTAGCAAAACCTTTAATACAATGGATCAGTCTTTCCATATGTAAAATGGATGGAGGCATCCAATTTTTTTTTTTTTTTAATAGCAAATTGAATTTGAAATAGTTTGTATCAGGGAAATCATTCATTACCCTCCAAGTTTCCCCTTTGAAAATTAGACTCAGGCTATCAAAGCACACTGACCATTGGAATATTTATCTAACAGGTTTCAAATCTTAAGAATTGCTTCCTCTTCTTTATTTTTCTTGGACCTTATACCTCCCACCCACCGAAGTCCTCACTCAGCCCGACCAACAGCCCAGTTGGCACCACAGATAGAAGTCAACTGTTTTCTACATGACCTCTAAGCATTCTACTCCACTAGACAAGCGATGTGGAATGCACACTCAGCAGGCTTTCAGCCAGAACCAGTTTGCCCTCGAGGCATTTCTACCATAAAGCATTATACTATCCACTATGTTTTGCTCTAAGCAGATCAGTCACCCACTCCCCTTTTTCTTCTCGCCTTCCTGCTTCTCACTCCGCACCTGGTTGCAATTCCAGACCCACAGGGCACAGAGCAAACAAAAACCCGCACGAAACAGCAACAGATTCCTTTGTTTTACATGCAAATCCTACCTCCGGTAGTTGTCACATCTTCCTCAAAAGCCACGCTTAATTTTTAATGACAGAGATCCAGTGCAGTCCTCCAAGTAGCAGCCGGTAAGCATCGTTACCTCTCGTGCCTAAAGCCTTTCTGAACCATTAAAGTCACAACCCTTGCAAACTCATAGCTTTAATACTCCCTGCTCAAAATGTCTGAAAGAGTTTGGAAGGACAATAGGAGTGACAGGCACGCTAGACAGCCATGCTTGAAATTAGTTAACGGGAGCTCCGTTAAAGCAGCTTCATTCTGTTTTCAAAGCGTGCAGAAGGTAGGATTTATCAGCCTATGATAGGCATGCTGTTTCTGTTTTTATTAAAAACTGTAATAGGCTGTCTGTTACCAATGCTGTGATAGGTTCAACATCTCTTCCCTCTGCTTTCGAATTCTCATTTTAAAAATCGGAGAAAGGGCTCAGACTTCCTTAACAAGACAGACACCATCCAGCCTGGTAGGTCAGATTTCCAAATGCTCTTTGCCTACCAGAGAAAGAACTCCTTTTGCATATAGGTATTTCTGCATGAAGAGTGAAGTTGGGAGCAAACACTCTAGGATTCCCCAAACAATTCTCTCATTGCTGTCAAGGGACTTTTGTTCTTTCTAGTTAGAAAAATAACTGCTCTCTGGAGTTAGGTCAGAGAACCAGCCCAAACAGGAAGCCTTTCCACTGTCTCCTAAAATAGTAGTTACATTTGCTGTTGTTATGGTTAAGTGCTTTACAGTCAGTGATGTTGTTGTTGTTGTTAAGTGTCCTGGAGTCAGTTCCAACACATACCTACTGACCCTGTATAGATTCTGAGTTATAGTGACCCAAGGAGCAGCTGGTGGGTTTGAACAACCGACCTTGTGGTTGGCAGTTCAGTGCTTATCCTACAGAGCCTCACCAGAACTCTGTAGAGTCTATGTTGTTGTTGTTAAATGCTGTCGAGTTGGTTCAGACCCGACCCAAAACGACCCCGTATAGGGTTTCCAAGGAATAGCTGATGGGCTTGAATCGCTGACCTTGAGATTCAAACCGACTTTGCAGTCCAGCGCATTAACTCACTGAGCCATACCAGGACTCTGTAGAGTCTACTGTTGCTGTTGTTAAGTGGTGTCGAGTCGGTTCTGACCCATAGCGACCCTGTATATGAGGAGCAGCTGGTGAGCTTGAACCGCTGACCTTGCAGTTCAACAGGCTTTGCAGCCTGACACATTAATCCACAGTGCCACACCAGGACTCCTGTAGAGTCTATGTTGTTGTTGTTATGTGCCATCAAGTCGTTTCCGACCCATAGTGACCCTGTATAGGGTTTCCGAGGGTGTAAATCTTTACGGGAGTAGAAAGCCTCATCTTTCTCCCGCGGTGCAGCTGGTAGTTTCGAACCGCTGACCTTAAGAGTCTATAGCACCTACAAATTTTCAAATTAA
Source organism: Chrysochloris asiatica (assembly GCF_000296735.1). NCBI lineage: Eukaryota > Metazoa > Chordata > Mammalia > Afrosoricida > Chrysochloridae > Chrysochloris > Chrysochloris asiatica. The sequence continues at coordinate 2,901,516 of NW_006408626.1, forward strand.
ATTGCTGAATTATTTGCTAAGTAGACCGGATGGATAAATGGTTACAATAAGTAATTTATTGCATAATAATTTACTGTTTTGTGTAAGCAGTCCTATACCATACACTCATTGTCAAAATGGAAAGAAAGAATGGTAGGTGGGAGGGATGGGGATGTGTACCTTGATCCTCTTTTAACAGTCATGATCAGGGAAGATGGGAGAGGGCTTTCTTACCAAGATTCAGAGATGAGGGTATTACTTGATGCTGTTCTGAAAAGTTGTAAGTATCCTTCCAAATAGGGAAGTAAAGCCAACAAAACAAAAATAGTTCTTGGTAGCTCACACCAACATGGAAAGTGCTTTATGTTCCAGCTACTCAGATTTATTTTGATAATTAGTTTTATTTTTATAATGAATGATACTTAGTTCTTTGTGCCTTTCCTTTGCTCTGCCCCCCCCCCCCACTTGTACCCACAAAAGAAACAGTTGTATAGTAGTTACTATGGAAACTAACAGGCAAAGGAGGAGCTTCAGAAGGGCAGTAGATGTAATATAGATGGAAATGTATACTGGCTTCAAGCACTGAAAGATTAAAAAAAAAAAAGAATGACTGCAAAGCAAACCATTAAGTATAGAAATGATTATAAATCACCACTATCTTATTACTGGTAGTTTAGTTACTTAGAAATGCTGTAATGATCAAGCATTCTTTGCTTTTCTATATGCAAGAACTAAATATCTGAATTGTTCAGGTCTGATCAAAGACTTTTTTGTTTTGTTTTGTTTTCCTTCTGTTTTAAACTTCTTGTTGATAGTTTGAATATGCCCCAGATTGCATGAGCATGTTAGGTGTTACTTGGATGGTCACAATTTCTTCTTAGAAATAAAATGTGATTTAATGGAAAAAAACTTCATGTATTACAAACCATAACCATATTTCACTCTGAAAATGGTTTCTCTAGTACAAAATCAAAATCAGGAAATACTGTAATTTGAATTTCAAAAAATTATCCCTTCCTAGTTAAGGTGGTAGGACAAAATAAAATAGCATCATTATCCAAATTTTCATTTTTTTAAATGAAAAAAAAAAAAAAAGCACCTCACAATTTTTATGCCACGTGTATGTTCATGACCTTTCAGTAGTCCCATGACCAACCAAAAGTAAGTATTTCTTGCCAGAGTAATTAAATTTTCACAGTTATAATGAGGCTGGGGAATACAAAATTATTGTCTTTAATACTTCAGTTTCACAGTTTGTATTTGAAATAATTGGCACCACTAAAATGTGAGCACAAAAATTCTAAAGTTCATCCTGAGATTGTTAGGTGACAATTCTTCAGAATTTATGGAAATCCAGTTTTATATAGGTAAGTTTACTATTCAAAAATTATAATGAAGGAAGGATTATTTCAGGGGAAAAGAATTTATGAATAATTTCTTTTTAAAATGGTATTGTTTTTGGTAAGTGCCCTCGAGTTGATTCAGACCCACAGCGACCATGTATAGGGTTTCAAGGAGCAGCTGGTGAGCTTGAATCACCGACCCTGCAGTTCAAATGACTTTGCAGTCTGACGCATTAACCCACAGCACCACACTAGGACTCTTTTTTAAATGATGGGAGAGTAATAATATATAAAAATTATATCTCAGATTTTTACAATACAAAAAAGTCTTTAAATGATACCCTAATTGGGTTAATGCTCCAGACTGAAAAGCTGTTTGAATTGCAAGGTTGGTGGTTCAAGCTCACTAGCTGCTCCTCAGAAACCCCATACATGGTGGCTATGGGTCGGAAACTGAATTGATGGCACTTTAACAACAATGACAACAAAGCATTATTGGGAGTCCTGGTGTGGCACTGTAGGAGAGGCATTGGACCTCAAGGTCAGTTTGAAACACAAAGATCAGTGATTCAAACTTAACCAGCTGCTCCTGGGAAGCCCTATGCAGTCTCACCGTGAGTTGGAATATAAAAGATACAAACACAAATGGGGGCGGTGGGGGTGGGGGAGCTGAGAGGGTCGGGGATAAAGAGACACAGAGAAAAACATTCAGGAAACACTCTTAGCAAATACTTCCCTCCAATTAATTCTAGGTGTTAATTCAGGAAGCACTAACTGATGAAGTAAGAGATAAATGGATATGATTTTTCTTTTGTGATGGGACAATAGGGTGGCCCTTCTGCAGGGTTGTTAGTGATACTTTAGGGAGTGTCTGTCCCTGGAGGAGCAAAGGAACTGGGTCATTGGGACGTTTCTGAGGATGCAGGAGGGTGTTGGAAGGGGTAGTGTACAGGTGGACATGATAATGGAAAACAGTGTGCTGTGGTAATGAAGGAGAAGCAGGAAAAGAGGAAGGGATGTAGAAGAGGAAAAGAGAAAAGATTTACACGTAAAGAAAGAGTTTCTTGAGGGAACATACATAGTGATTTTGAAACTTATTTCTGTTAAAGACTCCTGTGAAATGAAATTATATGAATGCTTGTTACAAGATTGTAGTGAGGTGAGTCAAGGTACATAACAAGGTCTGAGTAAATCTCTTTGTAAACAGAGACTAAAACAAATTCACTGCCATTGAGTTGATTCCAACTCATAGAACCTGCATAAGGTTTCTGAAACTATTAAATCTTTATGGGACCAGAAAGTCTCACAGAGTAGCTGATAGATTTGAACTGCCAGCTATCAGTTAGCAGTCCAGTTGCTTATCCTACAGATCTAACAAAAATATTACTTTTTATTCAACAGAAAGAAAGAGGGCGATGAGTGATAAGAGAGGAGGAAAGTGGTTTCAAAAAAGAATAGAGGAGGGAAAAAATACCCACTGCCCATTGAGTCAATTCTGACTCTTAATGACCTTGAAAGGACAGTTTTGTTGTTAAGTGCCTTCTGTCAGTTCTGACTCATAGTGACCCTGGATAGGGTTTCCAAGGAGTCACTCCTGGGTTTGAACCACTGACCTTATGGCTCAAGTGACCTTGCAGTACAGTGCATTATCCTGCAGCACCACACCAGGACTCCAAGGCCAGTTTAGAATTGCTCAATAGAGTTTCCAAGGCTGTAAATCTTTACAGAAGCAGTATGCTTGTGGGTTTGAACCTCCAATCTTTAGCTATCAGTATGACATTTAACCTACTGTGTCACCAGTGATCCTTGGAAGAAAAGAAAGAGAGCAGGGAGGTGGAAGAAAGGGAGAAGAATTTCTTCTGAGGAATTACACAAGATAGAATTTCTTTCTTGTTTTTGTTTTGCTTTCTTGAACACATTTCAGTGTTGTTGTTAAGTGCCATCAAGCTGGTTCCAACTCATAGCGACCCAGCATAGGGTTTCCAAGGAGTGTCTGGTGAGTTGGAACCCCAAATCTTGTGGTTCAGACCAACCTTGTGGTCCTGCACTTTTCCTACAACACCACACCAGGAGTTCTGCCCTTATAATGAAGTTTCAGGTAATAAAATATCTTTGGATCTTATACCTTCTTCAATAAGAGAAAAAACTATGCTGTATTTGTTTTATAAGCTGTTCAACCATTTTGTAAACAGCTGATCTGAGGATTGAATTTAGTAACTCTTAGCATTGCTTTTTTGGATGGTTCCCTTGAGAATGAGGTTTGGGACAGCAGAAGGCAGGAACTGAAGTGATATTTCAGAGCTATATTACCAAATTCACTCAGCAAGTGTACTCTGTGCATCTGTAACTTGATAACATTTTCAACAGCATCTGCTCTCTGATTGCACATAAGAAAGCTTGTTCTAGGAAGAACAAGTATGTTAACAAATATTAGGTTGCGAACTAGAGTCTAGGCAAAAGTGATGTGATCACATATGCAGAGAATTTGCTGTTTTCATGCACAGCCTGCAAGTTAAATGGTTTAATGAATGGAACGATGAATGTGTAATTTCATTATGAGTCATCACTATTAAAATGAAAATTTGATAGATACATACCCAGAAAGTGTAGCTATCTGTTACAGATATAAGTGCTAATTATATTTTGGAGCATATAATTTTTACTCCGAATAACACAGAGAGGAGCTGCTTTTGTCCTGTTGTGACTATTTTCTGGGAACTACAGAATATGTTTCCTTCCTGTTAGATTGCTGTGAATGCTGAGGCTGACTGACTCACTGAAGTGATCTTCATCTGCAGTTTTGGTGCACAGAAGATGGACTCTAGTATAAACTCACAGTCCTAGTCCTAGAAAGTAATTTAAAGAGAGCAGTTGAAATCCTGACATTAAAACAGTGTCTGGCTTCTAAGATGGAATACAGTGTCTGTTCTTGGGTCATATCACTTTTTATAGACATTTTTCTTCTGATATGAGGTTTTTTTTTCCTCCCTAAAAGAAAGTTTACAGATGAAATTATAATTTCTAAACTCTACATTTATAAAGTAGATTCACACACATTACATTAGAACCTCAGAACAAGGTTGTTGGGAGCCACAGCAAATATTAATAGTTCCATTTCCAGCTGGGAAATTGAGGATGAAGGAGGTTAAGTGATTTTCCAAAGATCATGTAGCCCAAAAGTATGTCTTCTGACTCATCACTCGGTGTTTTTATCTTTTTTAATTTCATGAAACTTTGCCACTAGTTCCTAATATTTTTTTCTGGTAAAAATTTCTAGGAACTTTATTCTCTGCTTCATAAAGTGTAGAAATACAAAAATTGGGGCTGTGGGAAAAGCGAGCATAAATAAGAGTTTGTTAGCATATTTCTCTCCTTCCAAATGTAGTGCCCTAGGATAAGCACTTGACCACAAGGTGGATTTGAATCTCAAGGTCAAGGATCAAACTCACCTGTCACTTCTCAGACACCCTATACAGGGTTGCTATGAGTTGGAACGGACTGGTCTGCACTTAACAAACAAAACAAAAACAAAGCTGATAAAAATTCATGGCTAATTAGAGAAATGCAAATCAAAACAACAATGAGATAGGATCTCACACCAACAATAACAGCAAAGATCAAAAAAGTAGAGGACAATAAATGCTGACCAGAATGTGGAGAGACTGAGGCACTCCTGCATTGCTGGTGGGACTGCAAAATGGTCCAACCTCTCTGGAAAGCAATATGGTGCTTCTTCAGAAGGTTGGAAATAGAAACACCTTTTGATCCAGAAATTCCTCTACTTGGCATTTTTCCATAAGAAATATAAGCCATAACACAAGTAGACATATGCACACCAATGGTCACAGTGGCACTATTTACAGTAGCAAAAAGATGGAGATAGCCTAAGTGCCCATCAATTGAAGAATGGATAAACAAACTGTGGTACATACACATGATGGAATATTATGCCACTGCATAAGACCATTATTGTAAAAGATTAAGAAAAAGTACCCACACTAAAAGGGGAAAAAATTATTTGCTGGTTACTGGGGTATATGGTGTGTGGTGAGGGGAGGGAAGGGAAAGTGGAGCACAGGGTAGGGGATAGACACAGGATAGTTTGGGTGCTGGGGGAGGGCAATACACAAGAAGGGGGAAGGGAATGGAAGAACAAGGAGATGGGTGGACAGTTAGGTAGGTTTGCATGGGCTAAGAGGTAAACAATGATGTATGCACAACCTTGGAACAACAGGGCTCTGGGATACAGAGACTGAGGCTTGGTTTGAATGGGTAAAAGAGGGGAAATAATGTTAAGATGATTGGCTGTCTTTTGAATCCCTTACCTATTATTGTAAAATAGACTCTTGAGGGGGAGAGAAAGCAATAGCCAGAAGCATCACCTTAGAAAGCTTGTGTGTCTTCTGCCTATATCTGATTGTTGTTGTTAAGTATCTTGGAGTCGGTTCTGACTCATAGTGACCCTGCACAGGGTTTCCGAGGCTGTAAATCTTTACCGGAGCAGAAAGCCTCATCTTTCTCCCACAGGACAGCTGGTAGTTTCAAACTGCTGACATTGAGGTTAGCAGCCTGATTCATAACCACTACGCCACCAGAGCTCCTTTGGAATAACTAAAATGGGGCTAGAACTTGCCCAGTGAAGAAGTCTTCCTGTGGAGCCTTTGCATTGCATAAGACCATAGGTGGAATCCTGATCCTCATCCAGAACATTTTCGGGTGGGAAATTCCCACTGAAAGGACAAGCGAACCAGCCTGGAATGGCTAGATGAACAGAAGATACTTTGTGAAAGAAAGACCAGCAGGAAAATTAAAAAACAATAACTGCAGTCTGATTGACTACTACAAGAACAAACAAGTCTTTCACCCAGGAGCCATCAAGACAAGTGGTCAGGTCCCCTCCGGGTAAACCCCCTTACAAGACTAAGCTAAAGGGGAATACACTAGCAGGCATGTGGTCTGGCTGGTGACCATGTTGTAACCTATAAACGGAAGTGGGGGAAAAACAGCAGTGAAGTTGTGAGCTAAGTCTGACCACATTCAATAGACTCCTGTCAATCTGGGTTGATACATGGCTGGCTAGCAGTATGGGGAGACCTGGGGACCCCTGGGCCCAGGGACAGGGACATGGCCACAGAGGACTGTGCAGCTGATATGAAGTGAGGGGAGATGGACAAGAACACCCATACTTGCAGATAGTACCCATTTGACCTGGCTCCAATGGCTGTATGACCAGAACTCGACTAGAGGAAGAAAGAAGAGGAAACAAAGAGTAATCCGCTACAATTTGATGAACTTGACCTATGCTTATGGATGTAGTACTAAAAAGAGGGAATGAATCTTTACAGCAAGGATCAGTCCCACCTCCTCAGTACACAGGGTTGACAGGGATAGGCAACTTAGACATTTGTTGTTGTGCGCCGTCGAGTAGGTTCCGACTCAAAAGCGACCCTGTAAAGGGTTTCCGAGGCTGCAAATCTTTACAGGAGCATAAAGTCTCATCTTTCTCCCGCGGAACAGCTGGTAGTTAATCTTTCTCCAGCGGAACAGCTGATAGTTTTGAACTACTGATCTTGCAGTTCTCAGTCCAATTCGTAACCATTACGCTTCCAGATCTCCTTAGACATTGGCTACCCAAAATGGGGGGGGGGGGAGGTACAAAGGCAAGAAGTGACTGGCTTACCGGCTCTCAAGAGGGAGCCTAGTTTCAGAGGGTATGGGGGAAGGTAGAATCTCTACTGAGTGGTTTCCAAACTGTCTGGACGGGGCTGGTGAAAGGAAATGGGGATAAGACTCTTGTGGTTCAATAGTGATTAATTGGTATCAGGACTGATTGTGAGTGTTGCAAAAGTAAAGATAGACATTTTGTAACAAAAGGAGGGGAGTGGCTGATCTTACAGTCCAGGAGCAGAGGACCCTGGGACCATCAATGGAGAACAGCGGAGTGCGGAATCCTATCCAGAGAAGCAGTGATACCAAAGATGGAGGCAGAGAAGATGACGTGGAAAGATGGAGCCACTGGGGACTCTAGACCCAGAGAGGGAGAGGGGCTGTGCGCTGATGACCGGGGGCAGGCTTGCGGGGTCATACCCTTTGGCTATTTGATGATGCATATACAGGATATTGTAATCATTGCAATTAAATGAAATAAGATATGATGAATGTAAAGCTAATGTGGTCCCATGTAAACTATCACATAATTCACAATAAAAACTTAAAAAAAAATCATGGCTAGTTTTTCTGTCCTTTTTTATGTGGCTACTTATCTTATTAAGGTAGAGTTGGCAAACAATTTTTTAAAGTCAGCTATATATTTTCACATTTTCTTGTCTTGTTACTTGCCATTGAGTTGGTTCATACTGATAGCCAGCCACCCTATATGTGGTTTCTGAGGAGCAGCTGATGGGTTTAAACTGCTGACCTTGCAGTTAGCAGTCCAGTGCTTGTCCGACATCTCCATTCCAGTACTCCTGTTATTATAATTGTATATTATTGTAATTACAGAAATAAATGCTAAAAGAAGCTAAGCAGGATTCCCTAACGTGTGGACTGTAAGGACAAACAAATGTAGTAAGACCATCATTTAGATCATCTTAGGTTCTTCGATTGTTTTTCTGTTTGTCTTCATAACCGTTCCACTGATTCATCTGTGAGTTTCCTGTATAGTTGCTTACATGTTACCATGATGCAGAGGCTATACCACTTGTACTTCAAATACTCATAGGGTTACCTACAAGTTTCAGCAGGTTCCAAATTAAGGTAGACTGAAGATAAAGGCCTGGTGATCTACTTCTGCAGGAGAAAGATGAGAGTTTCTGATTGATAATTTACAAATCCCAAGATCTACAGTCTTGGAAACCTTACATTGGATCGCTATGAGTCTGAATCTAATTGATGTCTATGAGTCAGAATCTAATTGATGTCAGTGGGTTTGGTTTTTGGATTTTGGCTCTATTCTGAAGATTAGTCTATGCAAGTTTTATGGATCACAGCACAATATTGTGTGATAAAGTTCTAGAAGATTAGTCCCCTAGTTTGGAAGGCGCTCAAACTATTCAGTGGCTTCCATACTAATGCTTGTGAAGACAGCACAGGACTGGGCAACATTTAATTCTGTTCATTCATAGAACTGCCATGAACTAGAGCTCACAACTAACTAATCCTAACAATTAGTTGCGAAAACCTACAAAAAAAATAACCCTTGGAAATTAGTCCTACCTGCAGGTTTCAGGCAGTTAGTGTAGTGGTTACAACTCAGGCTGCTAATCTTACGGTCAGCAGTTTGAAACTACCAGCTGCTCCATGGGAGAAAGATGAGGCTTTCTGCTCCTGTAAAGATTTACAGCCTCAGAAACCCTGTAGAGGGTCACTATGAATCGGAATCGACTCCATAGCACATAACTACTACCACCATTACCATTCTGCGTTCCGTTGCAATGGGATAAATACTAATATCATGTGTCATTGTTGTTGTTAAGTGCTATCAAGTGGGTTCCAACTAACAGTGACTCTGTATAGGATTTACGAGAAGTGGCTGGTGGGTTTGAACTGCTGACCTTGTGGTTAGTAGTCCAGTGTTAGCCACATTAATTTATCTGAATTTTCAGAATAGGAACAACAACCTATTCCTATTTCTTACCCTCAACCCCAACATGCAACATTATACACAGACATTGATGCCCCAGAGCCCTTGCCTAGCTGCCCAAGAGGAAGAGCGGGCACAAGCTAGATTAACCACTTTCTGATGCCATCTTTCCTTCATTGAACTATTTCATTTGGCAGACAACGTATCAGTCTGCATTACCATTCTTCTGAAGTCTGTCAGAGTATTGGACATAAATCAGCTTTAAAATAAAACATAAAATATAGCCATTGATGGGTCTTGTGGTTTTATTTCATTTGCATTCTCCTACTTCCCTGGGCCTAGCTTCAATCTTTATGCTACTAGAAATGGAACGATACAAATACGGCACTCCAGGCACAGTGGATATATGTGCAGTCAGTGAGAAGATGATCGCTGGCTGCTATCATTATCATTATGACTTATAATAGTGGAATGATAGGTATGCTTGACACTACAGAGCATTAGAACCATACCTGCTGTTTTCAATATAAGCTAATTAAAACACATCTGTCTTAAAAACAAAACAAAATCTCTAGCATGCAGAAAGCTACAAAGTGTGAGTACAAAGGATGAAAATTTATATATATATGTGTGTGTGTGTTTTAATAGCTTATGTGCATTTTAATAATCTGCTTTATAATGCTAGATTCTTAGATTTGGAGGAGAGCTATTTGAAAAATAAAATACTTTTAAGCAAATGAGTAAATCATTCTTTATGAAAAGGGTCCTGCTGTCAAAACGATAGCAAAATCTTGATAAACCTATTATATCATTGCTAGTTGCAGAATTTTTAAGGGATTAATCAATGTTAGAAGGAGCTCTATCTAGTAATGAAGTGGTTAGGAGTTGGGCTGCTAACTTCAAGGTCAGCAGTTTGAAACTACCAGCTATTCCATGGGAGAAAGATGAGGCTTTTTTCTCCCATAAAAATTTCCAGCCTTGGAAACCTTATACGGGGCTGCTGTGAGTTGGAACTGACTCCATGGCACATAATCACCACCACCACCACCACCAATCAATGCTAGACATCTGGGAAAGTCATAATAAATATATCCATGTTACATAATTTTCTTAGGAAAGAATAAGCAAAATAAATGTAAGCAAATATATCTGAAATGCTGAAATGCATTTGTTAAGTGACTTTTTTCAAAGGTATAGATTAGATATGATAGTATCTTCACTGCACACCCTCCTTAAAATAATACACTGCTTAATTCGGCTTATGGCTTTGATGCTCAGCATTGAAAAATTAGAGAATGCAAAAATATGAAAATAAGTCTTCTATGATCCCTAATCCAGAGACATTATGTGTTATTTATATTTAAAGAATTGGGCATATATTGACTGTACAGTTTTATATACTAATTTCCCCTTTTTATTATATCAATTTCCATGTCATTTTGAAATCTTCAGTCTTTTCTTAGTGGCTACATAATATTTTGTCATGCAGATCTGCTTTAGTTTATTGAACAACCCCCAACTGTTGTACACACATTAACTTTTTTTCATGATCATAAATCACATTTGCTGAATATCTTGGTGCAGAAATCTTTGCTACATCTCTGATTATATTTATTTAGCATTGGTTTTTATATGGACATCTTGTTTACATCTTTGATTGTATTTAGTTAGGATTGATTTTAAAATATACATATGTATCTGAGTTATTGGACCAAAGGGCTCCTGGGTGGCAAACACAGTTTGTGTTCATCTACACTCAGTCACAAGTTAAATTTGGTGTGCTTTCCTGAAAAATCAATTCATTTAAAGAGTTTGGAAGGACACATTTTGAATTTGTGTTCTATAAAGATTTTACTATATGTATAAAATTATTGGAGTCCTGGTGTGGTGCTGTGGGTTAATGTACTGGACTGCAAAGTTGGTTTGAACCACAAGGTCAGTGGTTCAAGATCACCAGGTACTCTTAGGAAACTCTATACTGGGCTGCTATAGGGGTGGAACCTACTCAGCGACACTTAGCAACAACAACAACATAAAATCATTAGAGTTGCTTTTTCATATCTTTAAATTTGATTTTTTTTTTTTTTTTAACCAGATAAGCTCAGGAAGCTGAAAAACCTTATGAACTCAGTATCACTGAAACATTGGAACTTTCTTTGTTTTCAGGGACCTGTGTCAAATGAACACTGAAAATGTCCTCAGTGAGAACCTATAATGTGGACTCCACTGTAACATGGTTCCCTTTTTAAAAAAATAGTTTTCATTATTATTGTATATTAGTAACAGTTTCTTTACAAATCCAATCTTTATTTATAAGTAAAGATTGGAAAATGTCTGCAAGTGAATGCCTAAGAATTACACTAGCAAATTATGTGTTGCAAGAAGTACTACAATAAACTCTTGGTAGTAATTTGTAAGTTGGGGACTAACTGCATTTTCTAGGTATCTCTCTCTTCCCTCCTCTACATTTTCAACATTTTGTTTATTACCTTGTTCATTGCTTATTTCCCCATAAACAGCATATACATGGGTTATATTAGTTTGTGCATGTGTGTGTATACACACACACACACACACACACATATATATGTGTATATTTATATACATATATATGCAAATATTTTTAAAGCTAAGCCCATGATTTTCCCAACTAAACTATTTCATTAAATGCCAAAGAGTATCATCACTGTTGAGATGGAAGATCAAGTACGAGATATATTTTGAGGCACAGAACAGAAATATAAAGAAGTGGAAAAAGATAAGAGACTTGGAGATTTAATCCAGAAAATCTAACAGGTAAAAAGAGTGTTCCAAGGGCAGAAGATAGAAACTGAAAAAAAAGGCAATCTTTTTTTTTTTTTTTTAAGTTCCCAAAAAATTGTTTTCCTTAAGCAGAAAAAGATATAAAACTGATGCCAAACAGGATTTATTGTATTTTCTCACAATAGTCTTGAAAGTGAAGAGGACTTGAAATATTTACTTATGAAGATTAAAGAGCACAGCCTTCGATATGGATTGCATCTCAATGTCAAGAAAACAAAAATCCTCACCACTGGACCAATAAACAACATTCTTATCAATGGAGAAAGGATTGAAGTTGTCAAGGACTTCATTCTTCTTGGATCAACTGTCAACACTCGCGGAAGTAGCAGTCAAGAGATCAGACGACGTATTGCACTGGGCAAATCTGCTGCACAGGAACTTTTTAAAGTATTGAAGAGCAGAGATGTCAGCTTGAGGACTAGGGTGCGACTGACCCAGGCCATTGTGTTTTCAATAGCCTCATATGGATGCGAAAGCTGGACAGTGAATAAAGAGGATCGTAGAAGAATTGATGCCTTTGAGTTGTGGTGTTGGAGGAGAATACTGAGGGTGCCATGGACTGCCAAAAGAACCAATAGATCTGTTTTGGAAGAAGTGCAGCCAGAGTGCTCCTTGGAGGCCAGGATGGCTAAGCTTCGTCTCTCCTACTTTGGACATGTAGTCCGGAGGAAACAATCGTTGGAGAAGGATGTCATGCTGGGTAGGGTGGAGGGACAGAGAAAGAGAGGAAGACCTCCAACGAGATGGATCGGCCAGGTGGCATCATTGATGGACTCGGGGGTGGCAGCGGTGGTGAGGTTGGCCCAGGATCGAACATTGTTTCGTTCTGCTGTGCATGGAGTCGCTATGAGTCGGTTCCGACTCGATGGCACCTGACAACAACAACAACAAGTTCCCAAAAAATTGTTTTCCTTAAGCAGAAAAAGATATAAAACTGATGCCAAACAGGATTTATTGTATTTTCTCACAATAGTCTTGAAATAATAGTCCCTAAACACTGGAAGTTATTGTGTTGGACTTCAAGGTTAGCTTGAACCAGAAGGTCAGAGGTTCAAGCTCACCAATGACTCCTCAGAAACCCTATAGAGGGTCACTATGAGTCAGAACTGACTTGATGGCACTAAACAACAACAACAATAGATCTTTATTTCCTAAATGAGTATGTGTTGAAGGAGCCAAACATTCAACAGAGGCAGATGAAGAGAAGACCCTATGGTGAGCAATTACATTGGATTTGTACACATTCACATTCACACATATGTAAACACACATGTAATAGACTATGGTAAATCCAACTTGCAACATATTATAAAAGTTTTATAAAAGGACTCTTGACATAGGGTGGTCATCCTGAAAAAAGGATTCTAATACAGACCAGGAATGGAAAATTCTAGGCTGCGTAGTGGTTATGAGTCGGGCTGCTAATCAGATGGTCAGCGATTCGAAACTACCAGCCATTCCTTGAGAGAAAGATGACTCTTTCTGCTCCTGTGAAGATTTACAGCCTCAGAAACCCTATACAGGATCGCTATGAGTCAGAATCGACCCCATGGCACACCACCAGCACCAGGCTGACTCAGTAAAACATAGGCGTTGAGGCTGAGGGAAAAGGATAAGTAAACACATCTCAAAGGAATCATATCTAGATCTAAGAGGAGAGGGCCAAGTGAAGGATATAACATTCCACATCATAGAGAGCTGATGAGAGAGCAAATTTAGGAGAAATGCAGCATCATAATTTGTCTGAACAGTGTTCTGGTGAGAACATTTTTGTATTTATTGTTCAAAATGGTGAGTGTAGAGAAAGGGGATACAATTGAATAGCATAAAAGAGCCCCCAAATTAACACAGGAAACAAAGGACACCCCCCCTCCCCACACACACACAAAAACAAACACAGACAAAACACAGCATGGTAACAGCATGATTAAATCATAGAGAAAGGAAGAAGAAGAAACAATGGAAAATAATCAATGGAAGAAATAAAATTTGATGCACTGGCTGTTTTAACAATAGTTAATGGATGTAATTTGGCCTTTAAAAGACTGAGGCAAGATCACAGGACCATCTAGAAGGAAAAGCATGAATGGAACAGGAGGTCTTACGTAGAAAAACAGCAACAGCAGAGATGGTGGCAGTGGGGATAGCATGGAGAGATACAGCAGCTGTGGGCTCTAAACCCAAGGACTGAATAAAGCTGTGTGCCTGTACGCAGGAGACTGCCTTGCAGAATATGCCCTAAGGACATTTAAATTAATATAAATTTTTTGTTTTATATGTGTATATCAAATATTTTGCTTTGTTCATTTCTGAAATATAAGATGTAAAAGGGAAGCCACAGGGAGGAAGCAGGATAACTTATTGCAGGCAGGGGATGTATTCATTGAGATGAAACAAAACATGTATAATTTGTCTAATGTAAAGCTTGTCTGTAAGCCTTCACTCAAATAAAAAGTTGAACAAAATAAGAAAAAAAAATGGAGGCAATCAGATTGGGTTAAAAACAAATGCAACCTTGATATTACGTTGTTTATAGGAAAATAAATTTTGAATGAACTGATAAAGAAAAGTTGACAATGGAGAGGTGAGAAGAAAGATACCAAACAGATACAGACTAAAAAAAAGTGTGGGTTGTAACATTAAAGGAAGACCTTTTAAACTTAAATTCAGTCTACCAAAACCAAACCAAAGTCATTAACTGGATTCTAACTCATAGTGACCCTGTATAGGGTTTCTGAGACTATAGAACTCTGGGAGAGCAGGCAGCCTCATCTTTCTCCATTGGAGTGGCTGGTGGGTTTGAATCACTGAATTTGTGTTTAATAGTTCAATGTCTAACCCCCCAGTATTACCAGGGCTTCTGAAATTTGCTGTTCTTGCTAGGTGCCTTCCATTCATTTCAGACTCATAGCTACCCTATGCACAACAGAATGAAGCACAATTGTTGTTGCCACTGTGTCAATTCAATTCAATGAGGGTCTCTTTCTTTGTCGCTGACCCTCCACTTTTCCAAGCATGATGTCTTTCTTCAGGGACTGATTCCTGCTGACAACATGCCCAATGTACAGAAGATAAAGTGTCCTCATCCTTGTTTCTAAGGTATATTCTGGCAGTACTTTTTCCAAGACAGATTTGTTTTTTATTCTGACAGTCCACTGTTGTTCTTGTTATGTGCTGTGAAGTTGGTTCTGACTCATAGCGACCCTGTACAGGGTTTCTAAAGCTGTAAATCTTTATGGAAGCAGAAAGCCTCATCTTTTTCCCGTGGAACAGCTGGTAGTTTTGAACTGCTGACCATGAGATTAGCAGCCCGATTCGTAACCACTACGCTATCAGAGCTCCAAGTCCATAGTACTTTAAATATTCTTCGCCAGCACTATAATTCAAATGCATTTATTCTTTTTTGGTCTTCCTATTCACTGTCCAACTTTCACAAGCATATAAGGTGATTGGAAATACCATGGCTTCAGTTAGGCGCACTTTAGTCCTCAAACTGTTATCTTTACTCTTGAACACTTTAAAGGGCTCTTATGCAGCAGATTTGCCTAATACAGTATGTCAGTTGATTTCTTGATTGCTGCTTCCATGAGTGGTGATTGTAGATGCAAGTAAAATAAAGTCTTTGACAACTTTAATCTTTTCTCCATTTATCATGATGTTATTTATTAGTTCACTTGTGAGGATTTTCATTTTCTTTATATTGAGGTGTAATCCAGAATGAAGGCTGTAGTCTTTGATTTTCATCTGTAAGTATTTCAAGTTCTCTTCAGTTTTAGCAAGCAAGGTGTCATCAGTTCTTTTCCAATCCTGATGCTATGCTCTTCTTCATATAAGCCAGTTTCTCAGATTATTTGTTCAGTATACAGATTGAGTTGAATATGGTAAAATGATATAACCTTGCTGCATACTCCTTTCTTCATTTTGAACCATTCAGTATCCCCTTGTACTTTTTAAACAACTGCCTCTTAGCTTATTGTAATTAAGTGTTCTGGAATACCAATTTTTCACAATGTTATCCATAGTTTATTGTGATCCACATGGTCAAATGTCTTTACATAGTCAATAAAGCACAAGTACACATCTTTCTGCTATTCTCTTCTTTCAGCCAAGATCTATTTGATGTCGTCAATTAATTTCTGACAATTTACTGTTAATGTACTGCTAAAATTATTTTTGAATTCTCTTCAGCAAAATTTTACTTTTATGTGATGTTGATATTATTTGACAATATCCACATTCCACTGGATAATCTTTCTTTGGAATGGGCACAAATATGGATATCTACCAATTGGTTGACCAAGTAACTGTCTTTCAAGTTTCTTGGTATAAATGAATGAATACTTCCAGCTCTGCATCACTTTATTAAAACATTTCAATCCATGTCATTAATGTCAACTCTGCTTTGAGGAGGCAGCTCTTCCCCAGTATTATTTTGAGTGCCCAACATGAGGCACTCATATTCTGGCACAGTATCAAACTGGTGTGGCACTGTAGGATAAGTACTGGACTGCTAACAACAAGGTCTATGATTCAAACCCACCAGTCACTCCTTGGAAACTCTATTCAGGGTTACTATAAGTTGGAACAAATTTGAAGGTACTTAATAAAACAAAACCCTATTAGCGTAGTGATTACAAATCAGGCTGAGAACCTCAGGGTCAGCAGTTCGAAACTACCAGCTGTTCCATGGGAGAAAGATGAGGCTTTCTGCTCCCATAAAGATTTATAGCCTCAGAAATCCTGTACAGGGTCACTATGAGTTAGAACTGACTCCACGGCACATAACAACAACAACAATAAAACAAGAACATGTCAGACAGTGTTCAACTGCTATTCATAAGTTTCTCAATTAGTAACTCTTTAGAAGTGGTCTTCACTTCTTCTTCCTAGTCTGTCTTAGTCTGGAAGTTCTGCTGAAATATATCCACCATAGATGTCCCTGCTGATATTTAAAATACCAGTGGCATAGCTTCCAGCTGCCAGCATCTGGCAACATCCAGACCACCACAGTATGGCAAATTAACAGATGGTAAATTCACCATATAGAATAATATTTTATAATAAAGGATAAAATGATATAAGATTGATCATCTCTGAAAAAGGAGTAACAGCAAAAAACTATATTAATGCTTCCCCAATTAAAAAAAAGACAAACTAAACCGTTTAAACACATACAAAATTAAAAAATAAAAAATAAACTATTGAAATTCAACAACTTAAAAAATGTGTTGGCACTCTTTTTAGTGAATGGCACTGCACTTCAGAAACAGATCAAATAGCTGAAATGAAATAAAATCATAGAAGAATTGAGTCCTGGTGTGGTGCTGTGGGCTAATGTATCAGACTGCAAAGTCGTTTGAACTGCAAGGTCAGTGGTTCAAGCTCATCAGCTGCTCCTTGGAAACCCTATACAGGCTCACTATGTGTCAGAATCGACTCGGTGGCATTTAACAACAACATATTATGACCTCTGAGGACTTGCTTCCTTTGTACTTCCTTTCCTAGTATGAAAGGAAACTGGCCAACTGATTGGAAGAGATTTATATTTTTGCCCATTCCAATGAGAGGTGATCCAACAGAATGTGGAAATCATTGAATAATATCAATAATATCACATGCATGTACAATTTTAGTTAAGATAATTAAAAAATTATTGAAATACTACATTGACGGGGGATTGTCAGAAATTCAAACTGGATTCAGAAAAAAACTTAGAACTAAGGATATAATTACTGATGTCTCTTGGATCTTGACTAAAAGCAGAGGATATCAGAAAGATGTTTACTTGTGTTTTATTGACTATGCAAAGGCTTTGGAATATGTGGACCATTTCAAACTCTGGGTAACATTGTGCTGAATGGGTAGTCCAGATCATTTCATTATGCTCATGAGGAACTTGTACATAGACCAAGAGGCAGTAGATAGAAGAAAAGGAGAATATTGAATGGTTAAAAATCAGGAAAGTTGTGCACCAGGACTGTATCTTTAGTCAATATGTATGTTGAGCAAATGATCTGAGTCACTGGGTTATATAAATAAGAATGTGGCATCAGGATTGGAGGGAGACTTAAGAACCTTATTAACATAAAGACTTATTAGTATCTGCATAACCTTAGATATGCAGATGATGCAACTTTGTTTGTTGAAGAAAAGAGGATTTAAAATACCAATGAAGATATAAGACCATAGCCTTCACTATGGATTGCACCTCAATGCAAAGAAAACAAAGATCCTCACAACTGGACCAATAAATAACATCATGGAGACAAGATTGAAGTTGTCAAAGACTTCATTTTGCTTGGATCCACAATTAAAACTAATGTATGCAGTAGTCGAGAAATCAAACAACATGTTGCATTTCGCAAATCTGCTGCACAAGAGCTCTGTGAAGTGTTCAAGAGCAAAGATATGTTTGATTGGCATTTTCAGTCATGTCATATGCATGTGAAAGTTGGACAATGAATAAAAAAGACCATGGAAGAATCTATGCATTTGACTTACAATGTTAGAAAAGAATAGTAAAAATACCATGGGCCCTCAAAAAAATAAACAAATCTGTGTTAGAAGAACTACATCTAGGATACTCCTTAGAAGTCAGGATGAAGAGACTTCATCTATAATATCTGTGCATATTATCAGGAGATGCCAGTCCCTGGAGAAGGACATCATGCTTGGTAAAGTGGAGGGTCAGCCAAAAAGAGGAAGATCCCCCAAGGACATGGATTAACTCAGTGGCAACAGCAATGGGCTCAAATGTAACAACATTTGTGAGATTGTGTCAGGATTGGGCAGTGTTTCCTTCTGTTGTACATAGGGTGGCTATGAGTGACATCTAACAACAGTAAAAATGACAATGTCCTTAGTGGTGCAATCTTTAATTGCCCAGATGCTAACTGAAATATTGATATTTCAAAACTCTTGCTCCTCTGAGGAAGCAAGAAGGGTTAGTTTGCTTCCATAAAGATTACAGAATTGAATCCCCTATGGAGCAGGTCTACTACTGTGTCCTAGTGGATCTCTTTGCATTAGGATCAACTCATCAGTTAAAGTTTTGGGGTTCATGAAGAGTGACTGACCGGCCCCTGTGTAGCACACATAGTTTATGATCGGCTGGTAACCTACAAGTTGCCTATTCAAACTTGCCAACTGCTCTGTGGATGAAAGGGTAGGAAAAATGCTTCCATAAAGATTACAGCCAAGGAAACTTTATGGAGAAGTTCTACTTTGCAACACATGGCATCTCCGTGAGTCTGAATCAACTTGAAGATATCAGGTTTGGTTTGCTTTTTTGGTTTAATAAGAATAATAAAAATAACTTCCCACTTAGATGTCAATTCATGATTATGACAAAATCTATCTCTGTATATGGATGAATTCGCTTTTGTTTTGTGACCTACAGTCACAAATTTTAAATGATGCTTCTGATGCATTTTACTTGATTTCTGCTTTATGAACTGCCAATTATACCCTTATCTAGAAGATTATTTGCCATTCCTTAGTTTTTACCATTGCATGCTGACAATATGGGGTGAGGGTGTGAACAGAAGAGATCATTTGAAGCCCTGTTAAGTGATCCAGAAGTCTTCACCTTTGAAATGACGGTTTTCATTCAAATACTGGTGTCTTGCTGGGGTGTTCTCCTTGGCTGAAAATATCACTGAACACTTTAGACAATGGTTGCATGTAGAGTGTGCACCTTTAGTACTTTTGTTCCATTTCCTGAGGTTTTCTGAGTGAAATCGTTCCTGAATAGATTCAGAGTTCAGTCAGCCAGCCTTATTCTACAGCTGCTAGAATTTGGCTCTTAAAAATAAATTCCACTCCAGCTTCAGCCATCTGCCATTGTCACGTAGACCAGGTGTACAGGATTTTCTTGTTCTCCTGTAAACATGACTGTTATCCTGATAATTTACCTGGTCATTAATTATAGAATTGATGATTTGACTGACCATTTCTGGCAACAACTGTTTCAGATGCTGCTTCTCTAAGGGGAATAAGGAATAACATATATGATTTGCATTTGTTAGCTTAGATTTCATTTTTTTCTCCTAATCTTGGTCACCTTTCAAAGATTTTAACAATCTATATAATTTCTCCTCGGTAACCCAGTTCATTATGGTAGTCAAAATGTACCATATGGAAATCAATGACATTGTTTTCTACTTCCAAAAGTCCTTTCAAGTATCATTTTTCTCAGTGAATTCTTGACAGACCCCACTCAGATTAAGTTAGGATGTCTTCCTCTATTCATATCAATATGTTCATATTCATATCATATATATTCATCAAGTATCACAATTAAGAGTTACATAGAAATTAACAGGATATCAGTTAATATATAGAGTCTTAATCATCAGCTAACATCATTAGAACTTTGTTGTCAGCTGCCTTTGCTTTCATTCAGACTCAATGGCAACCTGTTGTACAGTGGAATGAACATTGCTCAGTTCTGTGCCATCTTTAATGATCATTGCTATTTTGAGTCCACTGATGTGGCTGTTGTGCCAGTCCATCTCATTGAGGGTTTCCTTCATTTTCATTGACCATTTACTTTACCAAACATGAAACAAACAAAGGTGATGCATCAAAGTAGTGCAAAGGAATATCTCTATAAGCAATTTTCATTTATACTTCTCTAAAAATCTGGTTTAGAGGCTGGATTTGTGGTTGGAAATCTGGGTTTCAGCATCACAGCTGCCAGTTTGTACTATGGCAACTTGGCTAAATTATGTGCATTCAGCTTTCCCATCTCTAATATAGTATACCTCATAGAAGTGTTGTGAGGGTCAAATGAGTGCAGTTGAAGGAACTTATCCATAGTATAAGGAGTCCTGTGATAACTACAAGGTCAGCAGTTCAAACCCACTATCTGTTCGATGAAAGACAGATCAGATTGTCTGTTCCCACAAAGATTTATAGTCTTGGAAACTTTATACAGGGTTTCTATGAGTCTGAAGCATTTTTATTTTTTTTTAGTAAAATGTACATCAATATGTAGAAGAAGGTGTTGACTTTGCTTCTGTTCATTTTGACATATTCACTTTATCAACCTGACCCAATATTTTAAATTTGGCACTCTTAAATAACAGAGAATACCAGAAAGATGTTTGCCTGTGCTTTATTGACTACACAAAGGCTTTCAATTGTGTGGATCATGACAAGCTATGGACAACATTGCAAAGTATGAGTATTCCTGAACACTTAACTGTGCTCACGAGGCATATGTACATGGAGCAAGAGGCAGCTGTTTGAAGAGAACATAGAAACACTGGATGGTTTAAAATTAAGAAAAATGTGTGACACCATACTTATTCAACCTATATGCTGAGCAAATAATCCGAGACGCTGGGTTATATGAAGAAAAATGTGGCATCAGGATTGGAGGAAGACTCATTAACAACCTGCGATATGCAGATGATACAACCTTGCTTGCTGAAAGTGAAGAGGACTTAAAACATTTACTGATGAAAATCAAAGAGCAGAGCCATTGGTATAGCTTGCATCTCAATGTAAAGAAAACAAAAATGCTCACTACTGGACTAATAGACAACATTCTTATCAACAGAGAAAAGATTGAAGTTGATAAGGACTTCATTCTTCTTGGATCAACTATCAACATTCATGGAAGCAACAGTCCAGAAATCAAACAACGTATTGCATTAGACAAATCTGCTGCACAAGACCTTTTTAGAGTGTTGAAGAACAAAGATATCAGCTTGAGAACTAAGGTACGCCTGACCCAAGCCATGGTATTTTCAATAGCCCCATATACATGTGAAAGCTGGACAGGAATAAGGAAGACTGTAGAAGAATTGATGCTTTTGAGTTATAGTGTGGGAAGAGCATATTGAAAGCACCAAACATATCTGTGTTGGAAGAAGTGCAGCCAAAGTGCTCCTTGGAGCCAGGATGGTCAAACTTCGTCTCTCACACTTCAGATGTATTGTCAGGATGGACCAGTTGCTGGAGAAGGATATTATGTTTGGTAAGGTGAAGGGTCCTTGAAAAAACAGCATACTCCCAGGGAGATGGATTGTTAAAATGGCAGCATCAATGGGGTTAAGTGTGTCAAGAATTGTGAGATTGCCCCAGGACCGGGCAGTGTTTTGTTGTGTTGTGCATATGACAAAATTTTTAAAAATTAATAAAAAGCAAATAAATTATTAAGTCATTCTTTAGCAAAACTGGTTATGGAGACCTTAGGTCTGCTCAGAAGTTATTTGGGATTTCTTGTATCTATATATGCAAGTACTATCTGACCAATTCAGGCTATCAATATAAGAACTTTATTGAGTAATTCCAGAGGAATTTTATTCTCTTCTCCTCCTTAATCTGAGGTCACAGCAGTCATTTGGCTTCAAACAGACCCATGTGATTACTGGGGAGTTGCTCCATCTTCTCCTTCCTTTACGTATTCTGCTGAGATTCAATTGATGCCTGCTGGTGTTTCATTTGTTAATCAAACATCTTGTTGATCAAACATCTTTCTGACAGAGCCTGGAATGACTCATAAACCTTCAAATTTCACTTTCTTTTGGAACTTCTACAATTGTTGTTAGGTGCCCTTGAGTCAGCTCCAACTCATAATGAACCTATGCACAAAAGAAAGAAACATTGCCCAACCCTGCACAATCCTCACAATTGTTACACTTGAGCCCAATGATGCTACATTGTGCCAACCCATCCCACAGTTACTATACCTCAAAGCAGTTTACAAGCTAAATTATTCATCTGTTGTTTTTAGGTGCCACCAAGTCAGTTCTGACTCATGGTGACCCTATGTACAACAGAATGAAGCACTGTCAGGTCCTGTGCCATCCTCATAATTGTTGTTTTGTGATGCTTTCACTATGCCCATCTATCTCGTTTTCACAGACACTCCACTTGACCAAGCATGATGTCCTTCTCCTAGAACTGGTCCTACCTGATAACATGTCCGAAGTATTAAAGAAAAAGTCTCATCAGATAGGTTTCTAAGGAAAACTTTGACTGTACTTACTGGGGCAAAGACCTATTCTCCTAGAAGTCCATGGTACCTTCAATATTCTTTTCCAACACCACAACTCAAATATGCCAATTCTTCTATGTTCTTATTCACTGTCAAACTTTCACATGCATATGATGTGACTGAAAATACCATGGCTTGGGTCAGGCACATCTTAGTCCTCAAACTGGTATCTTTGCTCCTAAACACGTTAAAGAGTTCTTGTGCAGCAGATTTGCCTGGTGCAATACATCATTTGATTTCATGGTTGCTGCTTGCATGAGTGCCAATTGTGAATCCAAGAAAAATGAAGTATTTTACAGCTTCAACCTTTTCTTCATTTATTATGATGCTGTTTATAGGTCCAGTTGTCAGGATTTTTGTTATCTTTCCATTGAGGTGGGATACATATTGAAGTCTAGAGTCTTTAATCTTCATATATAAGTATTTTAATTCCTGGATCTCTTTCAGCAAATAAGGTTGTGTCATCTGCATACGAAGGGTTGTTAATGAGTCTTCCTCCAATCCTGATGTCATGCTCTTCTTCATATAATCCTGTTTTTCAGATTTTTGAACAAATTAAATGTTCTGGAATACCAATTCTTTACAATGTTATCCACAGCTTGTCATGGCCCACACAGTCGAAAGTTTTTGCATAGTCAATAAGGCACAGGTCAATATCTTTCTGGTAGTCTCAGCTTTCAGCCAATATCCATCTGACATCAGCAATGATATCCTTAGTTCAACGTCCTTGTGTGAATTCAACTTGAACCTCTGAAAGTTCACTGTCAATGTACAGTTGCAGCCATTTTTGAATTACCTTTAACAAACGTTACCTGCATGAAATATTAATGATATTGTTCAATGATTTATGCATTTTATTGGGTAAACTTTCTTTGGAATGGGCACAAATAATGGATGTTTTCAATTAGTCGGCCAGGGAGCTATCTTCCATATTTCTTGGCACAGATGAGTGAGTGCCCTTAGTGCTACATCAGTTTGTTAAACGAATTCAATTTGTCTTCCATCAATTCCTGGAGCCTTGTTTCTCACCAAAGCCTTCATTGCAGTTTGGACTTCTTCCTTTAGTACCATACATTCTTGATCTTAAACTACCTCTTGAAATGATTGAACTTTGACCATTTCTTTTGGTACAATGACTTTATGACCTTCCATCTTCTTTTGATGCTTTCCTCATTCAATAGAGTCCTGGTGTGGCACTATAGGATAAGCACAGGACAGCAAGGTTGGTTTGAATTGTAAGGCTGATGGCTCAAATTCACCAGTCACTCCTTATAAACCCTAAATAGGGTCATTGTGAGTCCGAACCAACTCAATGGCACCAAATAACAAGAAGCATCATTTGATATTTAACCCATAGAAATTTTCAATATTGATTTGTTTCTGCAGTTTTTTCAGCTTCAGAAACGATGAGCAAGTTTTTAAACTTGACAGCGCTAAACTCCAGGTTTTCAAACTCCAGGTCTTTGAAAATTTCATCTTAGTCTGGAAGTGCCACTGAAACCTGTCTAACATGGGTGACCTTGCTGGTATTTGAAATACCTGTAGCATAGCTTCTAGCATCACAGAAACACACAAGCCACCACAATATGACAAATTGACAGATGAGTGGTGAAAACTGTTCATCCACATGCTGCCAAATTTGGTGCACATGGCATTTACTGTTCTCTAAGCTGTTTTATTCGCCAACTGGAAAGATGCTCTTGTCTATTACTTTAAATTAATTTTATGCCAACAACTCACATCTATCAAAGTATTGGAAGCTTGTTGCTTTCATCTTAAAAACAAATTTACAGTCTATTATACTGTTGTGTGGATTCCTGGTGAGGCCCTATAAGATAAGCACTGGACAACCAACTGCAAGTTTGGAGGTTTAAATTCAGTCATTGCTCCTTGGAAAACTTTTGCAGTCAGCACTTCACAATAATACATACTGTTCTTATTTTGTTAGTGACTTCTAGTCAGTTCTGACTCATAGTAACCCTATGTACAACAAAATGAAACACTGCCCAGTTCTGTGCCATCCTCACAATCATTCCTATGCTTGAGTCTAGTGTTGCAACCACTGTATCAAACTGTCTCATTGAGATGCTTCCTCTCTTTTGCTGTTTCTCTACCAAGTTTGATATCCTTCTCTAGGGACTGGTCCTTCCTGATAACATGTCCAAAGTGAAATGACATCATGCCATCCTTGCTTATGGAGCTTTCCGGGTGTACTTCTTCCAAAAAATATTTGTTTATTCTTCTGTCAATATTCTTCACCATCATCATAATTCAAATGTGCTAATTCTTTTTTTTTTTTTTCTTATTCATTGTCCAGCTTTTACATGCATATGAGGTAATAGAGCAGATCATGGCTTGTGTCAGGTATACATTAGTCGTCTAAGTGACATCTGCTTCTAAATCTTTAAAGTGGTCTTTTGCAGATTTCTCAGTGTAATCTGTCTTGTGTCCATGGGCATTAATTGTGAATTCAAATAACATGAAATCCCTGACAACTTTAATATTTTCTCCATTTATCATGATGTTGCTTATTGGTCTAGTTGTCAGGATTCTAGTTAGTTTTATGCTAAATGCAATCCATCCTGAAGGCTGTCATCTTTCATCTTTATCTGTAAGTACTTAGAGTCTTCCTCACTTTCAACTAGCAGGATTGTGTCACCTGCATATGGCAGATTGTTAATGAATTTTCCTCCTATCCTGATACCATGGTCTTTTTCATATAGTCCAGCTTTTCAGATTATTTGCTTAGTATACAGATTTAATAAGTATGGTTAAAAGACACAACCCTGCCGCCTACCTTTGCTGATCTTAAACTATGCCATATCCCCTTGTTCTTTTTGACAACTACCTTCTGGTCTATGTGCAGATTACACATGAGCACAACTTATGGTTCTGGAATTCCCATTCTTTGCAGTGTTTTATATGATTTGTTATGATCCACACAATCAAATGCTTTGCATATGCAATATTATATAGGTAAACATTTCTGTTATTCTGTTTTCAGCCAAGATCCATCTGTCATGAACAATGATATCCCTCCTTCCATATGATCTTCTTTTCCATTTTGAATTCTGGCACTCCCAACTGTTTTACTGGTATAATAATGTTTTAATTATCTTCACCAAAAGTTTACTTGTGATATTAATGATATTGCTTAATAATTTCTGCATTCCATTTGGTTACCTTCATTTGGCATAAACACATATATAGATGTCTTCTTGTCAGGTAGCTCTCCACAAAATTTCTTGCCACAAATAAATAAATTATTCCAGTAATGCATTTGCTTATTGAACATCTCAGTTTGTTTTCTGTTAATTTGTGGAGGATGTTTTTCTTACCAATGTCTTCAGTTCATTTTCAATTTCTTCCTTCAGAATGATTGGTTCTTAATTATGTGCTAACTCCTGAAATGGCTGAACATTAACCAATTCTTTTTGGTACAGTAATTCTTTTTATTCCTTCCATCTTCGCTTAATGCTTCCTACATTGCTCTATTATTTGCCCGTGTTGTTAACTGTCTTTGAATTGGTTATGATTCATAACCACCCTGTCTAGGGTTTCTGATGAGTGACTGATGGGTTTGAACTACCGACCTTGCCGTTAGAAGCAACGTTGTAGTACAGTGTATTATACTGGAGCACCACAGCAAAACTCCTATTTACCCGTAAAACATCTACTACAACATGTCTCTAAAATACCACATACTTTAATCATCCTCTTATAGCCTTTTGTTTTAACTATAGATAATTGGGATTTGAGAATGAGTATGCTCGTCTGTCAGTTTGTCGTACTGTGGTGGCTTATGAGTTGCTGTGATTCTGAAAGCTATGCCACTGGTATTTTAAATAACCAGCAGGGTCACCCATGGTGGACAGGTTTCAGATGAGCTTCCAAATAAAGACAGACTAGGAAGAAAGAGTGATGAACTACTTCCCAATCTTTAGACACTGAAAACCTTATGAATAGCAGAAAAACACTGTCAGATATAGTGCCAGAAAATGAGTCCCTCAGGTTGGAAGGCATTCAAAATAAGACTGGGGAAGAGCTGCCTTCTCAAAGTAGAGTTGAACAAGAAAACATGAATGGAGTAAAGCCTGTTGGAGAAAAGCCCGCGGGACCTTCATTTGCTAATGAGGCATAACTCAAAATGAAGAGAAACAGCTGTAACATCCATTGAAAATTGGAAAATGGAATGCACGAAGTATGAATCTAGGAAAATTGGAAGTTGTCAAAAATGTAGTGGAATGCAGAAACATCTATATCTTAGGCATTAGTGATCTGAAATGGACTTGTATTGGCCATTTTGAATCTGAAAATCACATGGTTTACTATACTGGGAATGACAAATTGAAGAAGAATGGTGTTGCATTCATCATCAAAAAGAACATATCCAGATCAGTCATGAACTACAATGCTGCCTGTGATAGGATAATATCCATGCGCCTACAGGAAAGACCAGTTAATAGCACTATTATTCAAATGTATGCACCAACCACTAAAGCCAGTAAGGATGAAATCAGACAATTCTACCAACTTCTTCAATCTGAAATTGATATAACATGCAATCAAGATGTATTGATCATTACTGGTGATTGGAATGCAAAGGTTGGGAGCAAAGAGGAAGGATCAGTAGTTGGAAAATATGGCCTTGGTGATGGAAATGATGCTGGAGAATGCATGATAGAATTCTGCAAAACCAATGATTTGTTCATTTCAAATGCCTTCTTTAGACAGCATAACAGATGACTATACACAAGGACCTCACCAGATGGAAAACATAGAAATCAAATTGACTATATCTGTGGAAAGAAAAGATGGAAAAACTCCATATCATCAGTGAAAACAAGGCCAGAGGCAGACTGTGGAACAGACTATCAATTACTCATATGCAAATTCAAACTGAAGCTTAAGAAAATGAAAACAAGTCCATGAGAGCCAAAATATGATCTTGAATATATCCCACCTGAATTTAGAGATCATCTGAAGAGCATATTTGATACATTAAACACTAAAGACTGAAGACCAGAAGATTTGTGGGATGACATCAAGAACATCATACACGAAGAAAGCAAAAAGGCATTGAGAAGACAAGAAAGAAGGAAAAGGTCAAAATGGATGTCAGAAGAGACACTGAAACTTGCTCTGCAGCGTAGAGATGCTAAAGCAAATGGAAGAAATGAAGAGGTCCAAGAGATGAACAGAAAATTTCAAAGATCAGCTCGAGAAGATAAAGCTAAATATTACAATATAATGTGCAAAGATCTGGAATCAGAATACCAAAAAGGAAGAACACGCTCAGCATTTCTCAAGCTGGGGGAACTAAAGAGAAAATTCAAGCCTTGACTTTCATTATTGAAAGATGCTCTGGGCAAATTGTTGAGTGATGCAGAAAGCATCAAGAGAAGATAGAAGGAATACACAGAGTCACTGTGCCAAAAGGAAATGATTAATGTTCAACCATTTCAAGACGTACCATATGATCAAGAGTCAATACTTAGGGAGGAAGTCCAAGGTGCACTGAAGGAATGGGCAAAGAACACGGCACCAGGAATTGATGGAATAAAAATTGAAATCTTTCAAGAAAGTGAGGCATCACAGGAGGCACTCACTCATCTCTGCCAAGAAATTTGCAAGACAACTATCTGGCTGACTGATTGGAAGAGATCCATATTTGTACCCATTCCAAAGAGAGGTGACCCAAGGGAATGCGGAAATCATCAGACAATCTCTTTGATATCTCATGTGAGTAAAGTTTTGCTGAAGATAATACAGAAATGGCTACAACCATATATTGACAGACAACTTCCAGAGGTTCAAGCCAGATTCAGAAGAGGCCGTAGAACGAGGGATTTCATTGCTGATGTCTGATGGATCTTGGCTAAAAGCAGAGAATATCAGAAAGATGTTTCCCTATGCTTTATTGATTACACAAAGGCTTTCGATTGTGTGGATCATGACAAGCTATGGACAACATTGTGAATCATCAGTATTCCGGAACACTTAATTGTGCTCATGAGGAATCTGTACCTGGACCAAGAGGCAGTTGTTTGAACAGAACAAGGGAACAATGAATGGTTTAAAATTAAGAAAGGTGTGCAACAAAGTTGTATTCTTTCACCATACTTATTCAACCTGTATGCTGAATAAATCATCTGAGAAGCTGGGTTCTAGGAAGAAAAACGTGGCATCAGGATTGGAGGAAGACTAATTAACTACCTGAGATATGCAGATGATACAACCTTGTTTGCTGTAAGTGAAGAAGACTTAAAACATTTACTGATGAAGATTAAAGAGCACAGCCTTAGGTATGGATTACATCTTAATGTAAAGAATACCAAAATCCTCACCACTAGACCAATAAACAATATTCTTATCAATGGAGAAAAGATTGAAGTTGTCAAGGACTTCATTCTTTTTGGATCAACTATCAACACTCATGGAAGCAGCAGGGAAGAGATCAAATGACATATTGCATTATGCAAATCTGCTGCACAAGACTTTTTTAAAGTGTTGAAGAGCAAAGATGTCAGCTTGAGGACTAAGGTGTGCCTGAGCCAAGCCATGGTATTTTCAATAATCTCATATGCATGAGAAAGCTGGACAGTGAATAAGGAAGACCATAGAAGAATTGATGCCTTTGAGTTATGGTGTTGGAGGAGAATACTAAAAGTGCCATGGGCTTCCAAAAGAACCAATAGATCCGTTTTGGAAGAAGTATAGCCAGAGTTCTCCTTAGAGACCAAGATGACCAACCTTCGTCTCTCATACTTTGGACATATTGTCAGGAGGGACCAGTTGCTGGAGAAAGATATCATGTTTGGTAAGGTGGAGGGTCAGAGGAAAAGAGGAAGACCCCAACGAGATGGATTGGCCAAGTGGTAACATCGATGGATTCAAGTGTGGCAACAATAGTAAGGTTGGCCCAGGATCCAGCAGTGTTTTGTTCTGTTGTGCATAATGTCGTTATGGGTTGGTTCTGACTCGATGGCACTTAACAACAACAACAACAACATGCTAAAACTTGAACATGTTAAAAATTGCAGACCTGTCCTTTAAAAAGAGACAGGCAATGCAATGAAGAGTAGAAAATAAAAATATACTAAAGATATGCTCAATGAAAGATTTGTAAAAATCTTGCTGACATTGTCTTTCAATTCTTTGAGATATTGTCAATTAAAATTGTACATATCACAGATCCAAGACATCTTCCTTCTCAACATCATTTGCTATACCTCCAGATTACCATATATTTCAATAGTCATTCTCTAAACACATTTCTTGTACTTGACTTACATTTAAGGACACTAAAATAGTTGCCTGTTATTGTTAATGTTATGCTGGCTCAATTAATGAAAATGAATATAGTCTGTGAACATGCTTAGAGACTGAAAATGGGAAAATACAGGCCAGTAATTACAGGAGCTTCAAAAATAGATGCAAACACAGTAACAATTGTGAGGGTGATGCAGGACCAAGTGTTTTGTTCTGTTGTACATAGGGCTACTGTGGGTCAGCACTGACAATATGGCACCTGACAACAACAACATGCTTGTAACCTAATTTCCACAAGTTTGTCACACTATATGGTATATTGCTGTGATGCCTCAATATGTCATTAGTATTTGAAATGCTATCAAGGTTACACGTGGTGGACATGTTTCAGTGGAGCTTCCAGATTAAGACAGACTAGATAGAAAGACCTGGCATTTCTACTTCTAAAAAAAAAAAAAAAGATGACCAGTGAAAACCTTATGAATAGCCTTGGAACACTGTCTGAAATAGTGCCCCCAAATCATCCCTTCAGTTTGGAAGATACTCAAATACTACTGGGAAAAAGCTGCCTCGTCAAAGTAGAGTTGACCATAATTACGAGAGTAAAGTAAAGTTTGGGAAACCTTCTTTTGCTGATGTGGCATGACTCAAAATGAGAAGAAATGGCAGCAAATGGTCATTAATGCTAAGAACATAGAATGTGGTAAGTATGAATCTAGGAAAATTGGAAGTTGTCAAAAATGAAATAGAACACATAAAAATCAATATCCTAGGCATAATATGCTGAAATGAGTTGGTATCGGCCATTTTGAATTGCACAAACTCATGGTATACTATGTTGGGAATGACAAATTGAAGAGAAATGACATTACATTATTTGTCAAAAAGAGTTTTTCAAGATCTATCCTGAAGTGCAACAAGTCAGTAATTGAATCATATCCATACACCTACAAAGAAGACCAGTTAATGTGACAATTGTCCAACCACTGTTGTCAAATTTGACAAAAACTAAAGAATTCTAGTAACATCTACAGTCTGAAATTGATCAATCATTCCATTGAGATAAATTGATGATTATTAATGGTTGGAATGGAAGAGCTGGAAATGATGAGGAAGGATTGGTAGTTGTTGGTGATAGAAATGACACCAAAGATTGAATTCATAATAGAATTTTCTAGACCCATGACCTATTACAAATACCTTTTTTTTAAGAATGTACATGTGGACTTCACTAGGTAAAATACAGAAGAAGAAAATAGACCACATCTGGTGAATGAGATGATGTAGAAGATCAGTATCATTTGTGAGGGCAAGGCCAGGGGTAGACTGTGGACCATATATATTCATATGCAAATTCAAGTTGAAGCTGAAGAAAATTCAAACAAGTCCACATGAGCAAAGTGCAACTTTTATTTTATTCCACTTGAATGTGGAGACCATTTCAAAAATAGAATTGACACTTGAACACTAATGTCTACAGACCAGATGATTTGTGGAAAGAGGTTATTATAAAAACAGGAAAAAAATAAAAAGCCAAAATGAATGTCAGAAAAGATTCTTAACTTTACTCTTGAATGTAAAATAGATAAAATTAATGGACAAACTGGTGAAGTAGAAGAGCTGAACAGAAGATTTCACATGGCAGCTTAATTAGACAAAGTAAAATATTATAATGAAATGTACATAGACTTAGAGTTATACAACCAAAGGGGGAAAAGCATGCTTGGCATTTATTGAGCAGAAATAAACTGAAGAAAAAAATTTAAGCCTTGAGTTTTACTATTGAAGGATTCTGTGGACAAACTATTGAATGAGTCACAAAGCATCAAAAGAAGAGAGAAGGCATCTATAGAGTCCTTGTACCAAAAAGACTTGGTCAACATTCAGCCATTGTAGGAGGTAGCACATGATCAAAAGTTGTTATGAAGGAAGAAGTATAAGATGAACTGAAGACATTGGTAAGACACAAGACTCTAGGAAATTACTGAATACCAGTTGAGATGTTTCAACAAACAGATGCTGTGCTAGAAGAACTCATTCATATATGCCAAGAAATTTTGAAGAGATCTTCCTTTCTATGTCTAACTAACTAGAAGAGATTCATATTTGTTCCCATTCCAAAAAAGGTGATCTAACAGAATGTGGAAATTATTGAACAGTATTATGAAACTCACAAATAAAAAATTTGCTGAAGATTATTTAAAATGGTTGAAACAGTACCTCAACAGGAAATGCTAGTAATTCAAACTGCATCCAAAAGATAAGGTGGAAGAAGGGGTATCATTGCTGATGACAGATGAATCTTGGCTGATAATAGAATAACAGAAAATGTTTACCTATCTTCCATTGAGTACACAAAAACATTTGACTCTGTGAATTATACGATGTTACGGAAAATACTGCGAAGATGGGAATTTCAGAATCCTTAATTGTGTTCATGTGAAACCTGTACATAGACCCAGAAATAGTTGTCAAACAGAACAAGGGGATATTGCATAGTATAAGATCAGGAAAGGTGTGTGGAAGAGTTGTGTCCTTTAATAATATTTATTAAATCTGTATACTAAGCAAATAATCTGAAAAAAAAGTGGACTATATGCATAAAGATTGGAAGAAGACTCATTAATAACCTGTAACATGTAGATGGCATAATCTTGCTGATTAAAAGATTAAGATCAAAGATGCTAGCCTTCAGTATGGATTACTCCTTAACATAAAGATAACTAGAATCTTGACAACTGGACCAATAAGTAGCATCATGATAAATGGAGAAAAGATTGAAGTTGCCAGGAATTTCATGGTACTTGAATCCACAATCAGTGCCTCTGGAAGCAGTGACATATTGTTTTGAGAAATATGCAAAAGACCTCTTTAAAAGAGTTAGAAGCAAAGATGTCACTCAGAGAACTAATGTGTACTTGACTCAAGCTCTGATCTGCTCTATAATCTCATATGCATGTAAAAATTGGACCATGAATAAGAAAATCAAAAGAAGAATTAGCTCATTTGAATTATGATGTTAGTGAAGAGTATTGACTCGACCATGGTCTTCCAGAAGAATGAACAAATCTGTCTTGGAAGAAGTACAGCCAGAATGGTCTTTAGAAGTAAGGATGGCAAGACTCTGTTTACTTATTTTGGACATGCTATCAGGAAGGACCAGACCCTGGTGAAGAACATTATGCTTGGTAAAGTAGAGGGTCAGTGAAAAAGAGAAAGGTCTCTAACAAGATGAACTGAAACAGTGGTTGCAACAATGGACTCAAACAAAGATGATTGTGAGGATGGTTCTGTATGAGGCAATGCGCATTCTGTTATACATAGGGTTACTATGAGACAGAACTGACTTGGTGGCCCTTAACGACAATAACAACCTTAACCTTTTGAACTGAAATAAGCATGATAGAACTCATTTTGTCATAGAGTAAGTGTAGGATATGAACTTGGGATAGTTTTGTTATTTGGTGCCGTTACCTTATAGAACAGAGTAGAACCTCTTCCCAGAAGTTCCTAGGTGGTAGTCTTTACAGGAGTAAATAGCTAGATCCTTTCTTATATGGAGTTACTTGTGGGTTTAAACTGCTGACCTTTTGGTTAGCAGGTGAGCACTTACTCCATTGCACCACCAGGTCTTGGAATGTTGTTGTTGTTAAGTGCCTTCGACTTACTTCCAACTCATTGTAACCCTGTAAAGGGTTTTCAAGGAGCAACTGGTGAGTTTGAAAGGCTGACCTTGTGATTCATGTTGACCTTGTGGTCCAGGGCTTTATCCCATAGCACCACAACCAGACTCCCAGGGCTTGGAATATCTTCCTTCAAATCAGAGATGGTCATTGTTTGTATGTGAATGAAGGCCAGCTCCTGCATTTCCATATGGGTCTGTTTTCTCAGTTATTATTAAATGGGGCCGAAAACACCAGTCCCACAAAGTTGCCATTGTTGTTGTTGTCGTTAAGTGCTGTCAAGTCGGTGCCGAACAATAGTGGCCCTGTAAAGCATTTCTGAGGCTGTAAGTCTTTACAGGAGCAGAAAGCCTCATCTTTCTCCTGTGGAACAGCTGGTAGTTTCGAACTGCTGACCTTAAGGTTTGCAGCCCGATTCGTAACCACTATGCTACCAGAGCCATTTAAGTTATGTGAAATTTCTTTGAATAGTCTAAAGAAACATTGGATAAATGCCAGTTAACATTATGGTAGTTACTTATAAAGATCAAACTATTAGAAGAACTGAATCTCATTTGGGCAGGAGGACAGTTTTGGGTTCTATAGATACTACTTCCCTTGATCCTGGTAATATTTCTAAGTTAGTCTTGGCAGCACAACATTAACCATTCTTTAAGTATGGCTAAGAGTATCTACTGTTCTTTAGAGAGAGATATATCTGATTTGAAAAACAATAAGAAGAACCTCATGAGATTGTCTTCATCTAGGGTCATGGTTTCAAGTGACATTCCAATCAATTAACCTTATAGTGTTTTTGCTGCTTCTGTTCTACCTTCTAGTTCTTTGTATATTGCTTGATGTCTTAAAATCTGGTCAGTCATCATCCTAGGTACATCAATTGGTACATTCATTGGAAACACCAGAGG
Source organism: Chrysochloris asiatica (assembly GCF_000296735.1). Classification (NCBI taxonomy): domain Eukaryota; kingdom Metazoa; phylum Chordata; class Mammalia; order Afrosoricida; family Chrysochloridae; genus Chrysochloris; species Chrysochloris asiatica. The sequence goes on from NW_006408626.1 coordinate 2,936,111, forward strand.
AAGTTAAGGAATCAGTAGAGGAAGTGAGATAGATGTCCAGCTGTCTCCATGAACAAGTGCCTCCTTTTCCATGGAATAAGAACAAATGGATGGTGCCTGACTACCAATACCAAACATTTAGATCAAGGGTTCTGCAGAATAATCCTGATTAATGGGGAAAATGAGGAACAGAATTTCAAAATTTTATGGAATCCAGATTTTCTATAGACTTTGAGACTAAATGACCCTCTACAGTTATTAAGTGGAGTAACCTTTAAATCGCAAATGGAAACTACTGGATTAATCTTTGATTCAAATAATAATTTAGCCTAATCTAAGAAGAATATTGGTACTAAGCAGACTACTCTTAATATGTGATCAAATTGACAGCAGCAACTTGAAATGATAGCTGAGGAATTGTAGGGAAAGGGAATTTGTGCTAATGATGGTAAAATAAAATAGTTTGACAACTGTCGAGTTGGTTCTTACTCATTGTGATCCTATGCACAAATGAATGGTCCTGCACCATCCTCACAACAATTGTTATGCTTGAATCCATTGTTGCTGCAAATATGCCAATCTATCTCATTGTAGTTGTTGTTGTTAGGTGCCATCGAGTCGCTGCCAACTCATAGTGACCCTATGCACAGCAGAATGAAACACTGCCAGATCCTGGGTCAACTTTACTACTGTTGCCACGCTTCAGTCCATCGATGCTGCCACTTGGCCAATCCATCTCGTTGGGGATCTTCCTCTTTTTCTCTCACCCTCCACCTTACAAAAGTTTGGCCATCTTGGCCTCCAAGGAGCACTCTGGATGCACTTCTTCTAACACAGATCTGTTGGTTCTTTTGGTAGCCCATGGCACTTTCAATATTCTCCTCCAACACCATAACTCAAAAGCTTGAATTCTTCTCCAGTCTTCCTTAATCACTGTCCAGGTTTCACATGCATATGAGGTTATTGAAAATACCATGGCTTGGGTCAGGCACACCTTAGTCCTCAAGCTGACATCTTTGCTCTTTAACACTTTCAAAAGGTCTTGTGCAGCAGATTTGTCTAATGCAATACGTCATTTGATTTCTTAACTGCTGCTTCCATGAGTGTTGATAGTTGATCCAAGAAGAATGAAGTCCTTGACAACTTCAATCTTTTCTCCATTGATAAGAATGTTGCTTATTGGTCCAATGGTGAGGATTTTTGTTTTCATTACAATGAGATGTAATCCATACCAAAGGCTGTGCTCTTTGATCTTCCTCTGTAAATGTTTTATGTCCTTTTCACTTTCAGCAAACATGGTTGTATCATCTGCATATTGCAGGTTGTTAATGAGTCTTCCTCCAATCCTGATGCCATGTTTTTCTTCATAGAACCCAGCTTCTCATACTATTTGCTCAGCATACAGGTTGAATAAGTATGGTAAAAGAATACAACTTTGTTGCACACCTTTCTTAATTTTAAACCATTCAGTGTTCCCATGTTCTGTTCAAACAACTGCCTCTTGGTCCAGGTACAGACTCTTCATGAGCACAATTAAGTGTTCCAGAATACTCATACTTCGCAGTGTTGTCCATAGCTTGTCATGATCCACACAATTGAAAGTCTTTGCATAGTCAATAAAGCACAGGTAAGCTTTGGTAGCGTAGTGGTTACGAATCGGGCTGCGAACCTTAAGGTCAGCAGTTCGAAACTACCAGCCGCTCCGCGGGAGAAAGATGAGGCTTTCTACTCCCGTAAGGATTTACACCCTCGGAAACCCTGTACAGGGTCGCTATGGGTTGGAACCGACTCAACGGCACACAACAACAACAACAACAAAACATCTTTCTGATATTCTCTGCTTTCAGCTAAGATCCATCGGACATCAGCAATGATATCCTTCGTTCCATGGACTCTTCTGAATCTGGCTTGAAACTCTGGAAGTTCTGGGTCTTCATTTTTTTTTTTTTTGCTAGCTCTCCATTTTACCAAACATGATATTCTTTTACAGGAACAACATGTCCAAATAACAATATATGACATCTTTCCATCTGATTTCTAAGGAGCACTCTGGCTGTACTTCTACTAAAATAGATTAGTTTGTTCTTCTGCCAGTTCATAGTACTTCAAATATTCTTTACCAACATCATAATTCAAATGCATCAATTCTTTTTCCATCCTCCTTATTCACTGCCCAACTTTCACAGGCCAATCACGTGATTGAAAATACCATGGCTTGGGTCAGGCACAATCTAGTTGTCAAAGTGACAAATTTGCTCTTTCACATTTGAAAGAGGTCTTTTGCAATGTATTTGTCTAATGTATCATTTGATTTCTTAACTGATACTTCCATGAGAATTTGATTGTAGAACCATGGAAAATGGAGTCTTTGATAACTTCAATCTTTTCTCCATGTATCATGATAATATTTATTTGTCCAGTTGTGAGATTTTTGTTTTCTTTACACTGAGTGCAATCCATACTGTAGTCTGTAGTGTTTGATCTTCATCAGCAAGTACTTCTAATCCTCTTCGCATCATCTGCATATCACAGATCATTAATGAGTCTTCCTCTAATCCTGATGCGACTTTCTTCTTCTTATAATCCAGTTTCTTGGGTTATTTGATCATTTTACAGATTGAATAAGTATAGTAAATGGATATAACTCTGCTGCACACCTTTCCTAATTTTAAACTATTCAATAGGTTCTTGTTCTCTTCAAACAACACTTATTTATCTATGTACAAGTTCCTCATGAGCACAATTAAGTGTTCTGGAATTCTCATTCTTCACAAGGCTATCCATAGTTAAGTACGATCCAAACAGTGGGATGCCTTTGTATAATCCACAAACCACATGTAAACATCTATCTGGTATTCTTTACTTTCAGCCCAAATTCATCCGATATAAGTAGTGATATCTTTAGTTCAATGTCTTGTAAATCTGGCTTGAATTTTTGGCATCTCCTTGTCTATGTACTGCTATAACTGTTTTTATTTTATTTGCCTATGGTATAATGATATTGTTCAGTGATTTCCACCTTCTGTAGGGGCACTTTCTTTGGAGTGGGCATAAACTTGGTTCTTTACAAATCTGTTGGCCAGATAGCTGTCTTACAAATTTCTTGGTATAGATGATTGACCTCCTCTAGCATTGCCTCAGTTTGTTAAAACATTTCAATATTCATTCCATCAGTTTTTGGAACCTTGTTTTTGCCAATATCTTTAGTGCAGATTGGAATTCCTCCTTCAATATTATCAGTTCTTAATCATATAGCACCTCTTGAAATGATTGAACATTGACCAAATCTTTTTTGTATAGTAATTGTATTCCTTCCATCTTCACCTGGTGCATCTTTCATCATTCAATAATTTGCCCACAGAATCCTTCAATATTGCAACCCAGAGCTCGAAGTTTTTCTTCACTTTTTTATTGTGAGAAATAATTGTGTTCTTAACTTTTATTTTTCTAAATCCTGCTCTTTGCACATTTTATTATAATACTTCACTGCATCTTTTTGAGCTGTCCTTTGAAATTCTCTGTTCAGTTCTTTTACTTCCTCATTTCTTCCATTTCCTTTAGTTTCTCTACATTTAAGAGCAAGTCTCTTCTGGCAGCTATTCTGGTCTTTTCTTTTGTTCCTGTCTTTTTTATTGGCCTCTTATTCTTCATATGTAGGAGAAAGATGAGGCTTTCTGCTCCCATAAAGAATTACAGCCTCAGAAACCCTGTACAGGGTCGCTATGAGTCGGAACCAACTCCACGGCACATAACAACAACAATTCTTCATATATGATGTTCATGATGTTTTTCCATAATCTCTCTGGTCTTTGCTCTTTAGTCTCTAATGCATCAAATCTGTTCTAGATGTGGTCACTACATTCAGGTATATACACTAGGTAATATTTTGACTAGTGAATTTGTTTTAATATTCTTCTGCATCAGCCTAGTTTTCATATTAGAAATTGATGGTCTATTCCACCTTCGATCCTTGGCATTGTATTGACTGATATTGAGCTTCTTTATTGTCTCTTCCCACATATGTAATCAATTTGATTCCTATGAATTTCATCTGGAGAGGTCCATGTGTAGAGTTGCCGTTTATGTTGATTTATATATATATATATATATAATGAATAAATCATTGGTCTTATAAAATTCTATTATGTGATCTCTATCCAGCATCATTCCTATCACAAAGGCCATATTTTCTAACTAGTGATCTTTCCTCTTTGTTTCCAACTTTTGCATTCTGATCACCAGGAGTTATCAATGCTTGATTTCACGTTTGATACATTTCAGACTGAAGAAGCTGGTAGAATTCTTCAATGTCTTCATTATTTACTGTAGTGGTTGGTGCATAAATTTGAATATTAGTGACATTTACTGGTCTCCCTTGTAGGTGTATCGATAGTATCCTATCACAGACAGCATTGTACTTCAAGATAGATTTTGATATGATCTTTTTGACGATGAATGCGATGCCATTCCTATTCAATTTTTCACATTTGATTTTCTGATTCAAAATGGACAACAACTGTACGTTCTGCCACTAATGCCTTGGATATAAATATTTATGTGTTCCATTTAATTTTTGACAACTTCCAATTGTTCTAGATTCATTCTTTGAACATTCTATATTTTGATTACTGATTGATGTTTGCACTTGTATCTCCTCATTTTGAGATGTACCCCTTTATCAAATGAAGGCCTCCAAAGCTTTACTTCATCCACTTCATTAAGGCCAACTCTATTTTGGGGAGGCAGTTGTTCCCAAGTCATGTGTCAAACAACTTCTACCCAAAGGGGTCATCTCCTGGCACTATATTAGATAATGTTCTGCTGCTATTCATAAGATTTTCAGTGTCACTGTAGGATCAGCACTGGACTTTGAATCATAATTTTAGCAGTTCAAAGTCACTAGATGTGCTTTGAAAACCCTATACAGGTTTACTGTGAGTTAGAATCAACTCAATGGCATTTAACAACAATAACAACAATAATCATTCATAAGTGGTCTGCCTCTCCTTTCTATTCCATTCTAGTCTGGAAGCTTTGCTGAAACCTGTCCTGCATGGGTGATCCTGATGGTATTTAAAGTACCAGTGGTATAGCTTGGAATGTCACTGTAGTATGGCCAACTGATTGAAGAAATCAGAGAATTGTCTTTAGAAATAAGTAGTATCCTAGGAATTTAACAAGTGACATTCAATAGAAATTAGCTTTGGGACAGGAGTAAGTAACTTTTCAATCATTGAAACAGCAAGGAGTTCAGTAGACATTGTTAAAGCTTAAGTATACTTGTTTTATAAACAAGATTGTGTTACTTTGATAAAAGATTCAGAATTCCAAGTGACCTTGGTAAATTGGAAACAATATCAAAAGGAAATGTTCAGCCATGGAGGGCTAGAGCTGAAAGTGAAGTGTTCAGTTGATATGAAGTGAAAGGATAAGAACAAGGGTGCCCAAACTTGCAGATAGTACCCATTGGATCTAGCTTCAATGTCTGGATGTTTAGAACCCAACTAGAGGAAGGAAAGGAGGAAAAACAAAACAATTTTTTTTTTTCTTTTTAAAAGCAAACAAGTATAAATTGCTACAATATGATGAACTTGACTTATACTTATGGATGTAGTAGCTTACCAACCAGGAGGGAAAGAATCTTTACAACAAGGTTCATTCCCATCCACTCTGTACACAAGGTTGATAGGGATGGGCAACTTAGACATTAACTACTTAGAAAGAGGGGTGGGGGGCACTGTAAAGGCACGAAGTGACTGGCTTACAAGTTTTCAAGAGAAAGTTTAGATTCAGAGTGTTTAGGGGAAGGTAGGATCCCCACCGAGTGGTTTTCATACTGTCTAAACAGGTCTCTGGTAGTGTAGTGGTTATGAATCAGGCTGCAAACCTTAAGGTCAGCAGTTCGAAACTACCAGCTGTTCCACAGGAGAAAGATGAGGCTTTCTGCTCCTGTAAAGATTTACAGCCTTGGAAACCCTGTACAGTGTCACTATGAATTGGAACTGACTCCACAGCACATCACCACCACCACCAGACAGGTCTGGTGAAAGGAGATAGGGACAAGACTCTCATGATTCAATAGTGAGTAATTTTTATCATGACTGATTTCAGTTGTTACAACTGTAAAGGTAGAAGTTTTATAGCAAAAAGGGGTGAGTGGTCGATCTTATAGTTTTGGAGCAGAGGACCCTGGGACCATCAAGGAAGAAGAGCAGGAGTGGAGTGTGAGACTTTACCCAGGGATGTAGCAATGCTGGAGATGCAGGCAGAGATGATGACATGGAGATACGGAGCGGCTGAGTATTCTATACTCATAGAGGGAGAGGGAATATGTGCTGGTGGCCAGGGTGCAGGGTATGCCCTTTGGATGTTTGAATGATTGTATATTCCTGAGTGTTTTGGTGTACATCCAAAAAAAAACAACAACAAAGGGACTAGAAGCAATATTGTTGAATGGGATTGTAATCATTGCAATGAAACAAACTGATGTTCACCCATGTAAACTATCAATCACTCAATTCACAATAAAAACCTTAAAAAAGGAATGTTCATTAGGAGCAGAGATGGACAGGAAGAGAAGAGAAGGCCCATGTATCCATGTATGCCTTTATTTATTGCACAAAGACCTGTCTATATGTGGAGTCAAAGAGTGAGGTTCTGGGTAGTTTCCCCATCCACTGTGAATCAGCAATGCAGCACTACAGTCAGATAAGTGAGCTTAGCTCTGCAGTGCATGGCAGGGAGGTGGCCTGAAGCAAAACTTGGAAGAACAGAATTCTTAGAGAGAGGCTTGGACAGCCATATGTGGATTATCAGTTTGTGGAACACTGTGGTCTTCTTGGCTCAGGATTCCTTCTCTGATTAAATGCCTGTAAGTATTTATTTAGGACACCTGCCCACTAGTTGAGTTATGGTATTGAAGATACAGTTTTGGAAGAGAATATTAAAAGTACCATGGGCAGCCAAAAGAACAAATCAATCTGGGTTGGAAGAAGTACAGCCAGAATGCTCCTTGGAAACCAGGATGGCCAGACTTTGCCTCTCATATTTTGGACATATCGTCAGGAGGGACCAGTCCCTGGAGAAGGATAGCACGTTTAGTAAAGTGGAGGCTCAGAGAAAAAGAGGAAGTCTCCCAACTAGAAAGATTGGCACAGTGATAACAGCAATGGACTCAAATGTTACAAGGATTGTGAGGTTGGTGCAGGACCAGACAATGTTTTGTTCTGTTGTGCATAGGGCCACTAAGAGTCGTTACTGACTCGATGAGACCTAACAACAACAATAACATCCACTATTTGGAGTCCTGTTGTGGTATTATAGGATAAGCACTAAACTGCAAGATCAGTTTGAACTGCAAGATTTGAAATCACCAGGGTCTCTATAGCACTTAAACTAAACAGCAGCAACCTACTAGTTTCTCCTGGGAAACCAGAAACCCTATACAGGGCCACTATGAGTCAGCACCAACTTGATAGCATTTAACAATAACCATGACTACCTCTGCAGGAGATTGAGGTGATGCCTGGTGAAATGATCATCATTCTTCAGATCTTGGCTGGTACCTCATCCTTGTGTGAAGATCTTTTTTGACCTTCTGAATAGAGTTGCATACTTTATGCCTCTCTCTGCTGCATCTTATACATTTCTCTGTTAAAGGTTCATTAATCACACTGACTAGAATTGGAATGCCAACTTCTTCAAAGGTATGTATCAAATCTTATGCATATTTGTACCCTTATCATCTAGAAGAGTCACTGCTACATGGTGTGTGCTCAATAAATATTTATTGAAAGACTGAATAAAGGAATGAATAGGGGAAATATGTCAACATAAAATCTATGTGACTAGGTTTAAAAAACACACTTAACCTAAAGAAGAAATCAACGATTTTATATTCTACAATGTACCACATCAATATGGAATTGTGTCAATGAGCTACAATGAAGAAGTCTGTTCCAGAAAAATTAGGCATACATTTCCTTCGTTCTCTCATCTGAAATGAGTATGTATTTTAATCCAAACTACAAAGAACTAGATTAAGTCACTCTCAACAGTAACCTCATATGTCACTTCAGCAAAGTTTCATTCTTACTATTATTTGGCTTGGACCAGTTGCTTGAGTGTCCATGATGGAGGTGTGACTAAAGGTACCAATTACACCTTCAGCTATGTGCAAGAGACTTCCTCTGTTTATGTGATCTAAATGGTTAACAAGTGAAGATAGTTTCACATTATCACACATTAGCTTAATAATGAAGGAGGTTACAAAATCAACTTTTTTGTTTTCTAGGCAACAAGGCAAAAATATGTCTTTTTGATTCTCTTTTCTCATAGTAAGTTTGATCAGAGGAGGAAACATATTTGCCATAACATTGTCTCCAAATGTTGTCTCGGTCCATAAAGTGAAGCAATTGATGCCTGTTGAGGATTTTAATGATCTGATCCTGACTCTGAAGTTGCTGATCTCTGAGATGCAATTTTCTCCATTCACCACCATTTTTGCTTCAGAAACAAACAGAGCAATAGAAAACTGCATATATATATTTTTTTTTTTTTGCCTAATGACATTTTTTTTTTTTAAAGCAAAACCTTTCCTCCAGCTCATTTCTAATATTTATCTTTCCATGAGTACATTCAGCCGTCTTTAATGCTGTCAACATGTTCCTAAGCAGGCTGGCTGGGGTGTTAACAAACATCAGCAGCAGGAAATTTCCAACCCCTGACAACTAGAAATGACTTCCCTCTAAGCAATGAGCTTAAGAAGCACAGTTTAGTTAATTTTTATTAATCGTAAACTCTTAACAGGTATATTGAAGTCATGATTCAGTTATTTGTTTAAAGATGCCAAGATTTTAAAAAAATCATAGTGGCTCGTGATTTTATTATTTTATTAAAAATTAGTTATGGATATTTTAATTTGCAACTGAATTCTTAGGGCCTAAAGTTATAATTCAGGTGTGGCATTGTAGGATAATCACTGAAATGTTACCCAAAGGTAGAAGTTCAATCACACCAGCCACTCCTTGGAGACCCTATACAGGATCAGTCTGATTTGGAACTGACTTGAACATACTTAACAACAGCAACAAAGCTATAGTTGGGCAAATGGTCACAAGACATCAAGATCTTTGTGAGGAACCCTATACTGGTGAGAGCAAGAACATAGGAACCAGGCACATTTGAATCTGATTTATGGCTCTGCCAGACCTTTCCTTCATGACTGGAAAGTGAATATCTCTGGGCCTCAGATTTCCTTATTTACAAGATAAGAATAGCAGTATTTTCAGGGTTAATGTCAAATTTAAATGAGTTACTCCATGTGTTGCACTTAGTGTAATTTAGAAACATAGTAAACTCTTGATAAATGGTCATGTTCATGATGATAGAAGATGGAAATTGTCAGCTGGGAGTTTCCTTCTAACTGTTTTGGAGAATTCAAAATTTTTTTTATAAACCCAATTTTTACCTTTTAGGATGGGAAAGTCCTAATGATTTTCACTAGTGTTAACTTTCAAATTTCTTGAAAAAAACGTAAAGCAAATATAAGCTTCACTATCCAGACTTTCTACTGACAGCATTGAAGATATAATACCCACAATATGTGTATCTGGATACCTGATGTGGCACTATAGGATAAGCACTGAACCAGAAGATCAGATTGAACTGCCAGGTTGGCAGTTCAAACTCACCAGACGCTCCTCGGAAACCTCATATAGGATCACTATAAGTGACTCAACAGCACTTAACAGCAACAAGAACAACACAAATAAATCTCGAAGATGCTGTTTGTCTTTTATATTCTGAATCTTAAATGCATGTCTTGGACCTTTATTTTAGTTAAACACTTGGGTGATAATTAAATTTCAGAACTATCCACTGCCATACATGGGTGATCTTCCCTTAGTCTCTTAATAACCCGGAGACACAGTTTCTGACAAATGTAATATTCTGGAGGAATCTTAAAAGAGAGAATCAGTAGGGGAAAAAAAAGGTGCTACTATTTTAAGATAATTGATATTTTGGTTCCCTTGACAGTAAAAATAGAACTTTGCCAGATGGCAGATGTCTTTTTGGTGAGTAATGTCACTCTGTATTTTGAATGAAAAGATTTCAGGGGGAGAAGCTGAGGAGAACAACTTTGTCAGATCACACCAAGACATGCAATCAGAGTTTGGGAATAGGGGAGGAAGTGAATACGCAAGCAAGATATTTTTATTATATAAAAATATGAATCTCCTTATTTTCTCGGGCAAATGTGACTTTTTCCATGAAACTGGACAAATGAGGGCTGTAGAAGTCTATGTGGGTAGATGTGTTAAAGAAGAAGCAATGTGAAGGTGACTCAATGCCCTAATATCCTTCCTAAGAAGCCTTCCAGGGGCACAAGATGGAGAGACAAAATAGACAGGTCTTCCCACCTTGGGATCCTCTACAATGCTTTCTCTTCCTTTCTTCACATTTGAATTAATTGTTTTAAGCCCCTGGGAAAGGTACTGGGAAACAGAAGTACCACCAGTGTAATTCATGATCTAGAAAACAGAATCCTGGGATTGAGAAGTTAGCTTCTGTTTACAGATCAGAGCTAAGCCTGGACAAAGCCAAGGACTTATAACCACTATAAATGGTGGCAGTTAGATCTGCATCCAGGCCCTTTCTCATTCTGATGCTCTCCATTCTCTCCAAATTATTGGGTAGGGACATTGGTGAGCGAAATAAAACCCCAACCAAACTTATTAATACTGAGCTGATTCGGAGTCATAACACTCCTGCACAGCAGAGTACAACAGCTCCCTGGAGTTTCCTGGGCTGTAAATCTTTATGGGAGCAGACAGCCATTTCTTTCTGTTATAATGGGACTGATGGATTTGAACTACTGACCTTGCAGTTAGCAGTTCAAAGTGTAATACACAATGCCTAGTGAACTAAATAGGTGGACCATAACTGTACCTCAGAAATAATAGTGACTGGTAATCATTGAACACCTACTATGTGCCAGGATATTATATGCATAATCTCTGCTCCACGGGAGAAAGATGAGGCTTTCTGCTCCCATTAAGACTTACAGACTTGGAAACCCTATACAGGATCACGATGAGTCAGAACCAACTTGGTGGCACACAACCACCACCACCAATCTCTACACCTTTATTAAGTCCTCAGGATAGGTGTAGTGAAACCTACGAAAGCCAGAACTTAGTGGGACTGCCTTGTTTTCTAGGTCTTGAAACCTGTGCCTTTGACAAAGTTCAGTCTTAATATTTTTGTCACTATTGGTGGAAAATATTTGAGGTTTCATTCTTTGATAGATTTCTTCTTTAAACAGGTCTGGCTTTCCCATGATTCCACATAATTCTTCTGGCATGTCCTCATTTTCTTTAGCATCAAGGTGAGGCAAAAGGACATATTCATGGTTATATGATAAGATGGTTATATTCTGATTTTCTCTGGACAAATTTGGCCTAAATGTGGCCCAATAACATGAAGTTGTGTCACAGTTTTTCTGTGTCTTATTTTATTATGGTAAAACAGGGTCTTATTGTTTTACCATAGGTATATCATGTTGGTTCCAACTCATAGCTTCCCTATGCACAACAGAATAAAACGCTGCCTGGTCCGACATCATTATCCTAATTGTTGTTACATTTGACCCATTGCTGCTTCTACTGTGTGACTCCATCTCATCGATGGTCTTCCTCTTTTTTGTTGACTGTCCATTTTTCCAACCATAAAGTCCTTAACCAGGGAATGGTCATCTCTGATAGCATTTTCGAAGTATGAGAGATACAGTCATGCTATCCTGGCTTCTATGGAGCAATCTGGCTGTATTTTTCCCAGTAAAGATTTCTTTGTTTTTCTGGCAGTCCATGGGACTTATAATATTGTTCTCCAACCTGATCATTTAAATGCCTCAATTCTTCTACAGTCTTCCTTTTTCATTGACCAATTTTCACATGCATTTAATGTGACTGAAAATACCATGGCTTTGGTCCAGCACACTTTAGTCCTCAAACTGGCATCTTTGTTCTTTAACACTTTTAAAAAAAGATCTTTTACATCAGATATGCCTAATGCAATACTCCATTTGGTTTCTTGAATGCTGCTTCCATATGTGTTGACCGTAGATCCAAGCAAAATGAAGTCTTTGACAATTTCAACCTTTTTTCCATTTATCATGATGTTACTTGTTGGACCAGTTGTGAAGATTTTTGTTTTCATTACATTAAGGTGCAATCCATACTGAAGGCCTATGATCTTCATTTCATTAGTAAGTATTTTCAGTTCTCTTCTCTTTCAGCAAACAAGGTTGTATCATATGCAGGCTGTTAATGAGTCTTCCTCCAATCCTGATGCCATGTTATTTTGCATATAATCTAGTATCTCAGATTATTTGCTCAGCATACAGATTGGATGAATAGGGTAAAGAATGCAGCCTTGGCACGGACCTTTCCTGATTTTAAAACATTCATTATCTTCTTGTGCTGTTGTAACAAATGCTTCTTGATCTATGTACAGGTTCCTCATGAACACAATAAAGTGTTCTGAAGAACCCATTCTTTGCAATGTTATCCATGATTTGTCATGATCTATACAATCAAAAGAATTTGCATAGTCAAAAAAGCACAAGTAAACATCTTTATAGTATTCTCTGCTTTCAGCCAAGACTCCTCTAACTTCAGCAGTGATGGCCCTTGCTGAATCATTGCAAGTCTCCTTGTGAATCCAGCTTGAATTTATGACAGTTCTCTGTTGATGTACTGTTGCAACTGTGTTTTAATTACCTTCAGCAAAATTTTACTTGCATGTGATATTAATGTTACTGTTCAATGATTTCCACATTCTGTTGGGTCACCTTTCTTTGGTATGTTTACAACTCTCCTAATTGGTAGGCCAAGTAGTTGTCTTCAAAAATTTTTTGGCATAGATGAGTGAGTGACTTCAGTGCTGAATCAGTTTATTGAAAGATTTCAATTTTCATTTCGTCAATTCGTGGAGGCTTAATTTTTGTCAATTCCTTCAGTGCAGGTTGGAATTCTTTCTTCAGTACGATTGATTCCTTATCATATGGTACATCTTTTTTTTCAATTTTTATTGTGAATTATGTGATAGTTTACATAGCAGAACATTAGCTTTACATTAATCCTATCATATTTCATTTCATTGCAATGATTACAATCCCCTCCATGCATTATCAACCAATCAAAGGGTACAACCTGCAAGCCTGCCTCCTGGCCATCAGCACACAACGCCTATCCTTCCCTGAGTCCAGAGTCCCCAGACTCTCCATCTCTTCATGTCATTATCTCTGCCTCCAATTCTGACCTCACTGCTTCTCTGGGTAGGGTCCCACAATCCGCTCATCTCCCTTGATGGTCTGAGGGATCTCCTCTCCTGGAATGCAAAGTCAACCACTTCACTCCTTTTGTTACAAAACATTTTCAACCCTCACGGTCAGTCCTGATAGCAATTATTCACTATTATATCACAAGAGTCTTATCCCAATTTCCTTTCATCAGCCCAGTCCAGGCAGATTGGAAACCACTCAATGGCGATTCTAACTTCCCCTGCACTCTCTGGAACTAGGTTCTCTCTTGAAAGCTTGTAAGCCAGTCACTTTTTGCCCTTGTCGCGACCCCCCTCCCCCCTTTTGGGTAGCCAGTGTCTAAGTTGCCCATCTCTATCAACCCTGCATACCGAAGTGGTGGGAATGATCCTCACTATAAAGATTTGTTCCCTCTTTTGAGCTATTACATCCATAAGTATAGGTCAAGTTTATCAAATTGCAGCAGATTACTCTTTTTCCCCCTCTTCTTTCTTCTTCTAGTCAAGTTCTGATCATCCAGCCAATGAAGCCAGTTCAAGTGGATACTATCTGCAAGTATGGCTTTTCTTGTACATTTTCCCTCACTTCATATCAGCTGGACACTTCACTCTCTGCTCTAGTCCTCTGTGGCCATGTCACTGCCTCTGGGCCCAGGAGCCCCACGTCTTGCCATACTGCTGGCAAACCATGTCTCAACCCAGGTTGACAGGAGTCTATTGAGCATGGTCAGACTTAGCTTACAACTTCATTGCTGTTTTTTCCCCCATTCGCCTTGTAGGTACCAACATGGTCACCAGCTAGACCACATGACTGCTTAGGTATTCCCCTTGAGTCTTAGTCTTGGAAGGTGGTTTACCCCAAATTGACCTGACCACTTGCCTTGATGGTTCCTGGGTGAAAGACTTGTTTGTTATTGTAGTAGTCAATCAGACTGCTGTTATTGTTTTTGAGCTTTCCTGCCAGTCTTTCTTTCAAGAAATATCTTCTGTTCTTTAGCCACTCCAGGCTGTTCTGCTTGTCCTTTCAAGTGGAAATTTCCCACCTCAGAAGATTCTGGATGGGTTCAGGATTCCACTTATGGTTTTATGCAATGCAAAAGCTCCACAGAAAGCCTCCTTCACTGGGCAAGTTCTAGCCCCATTTTAGGTATTCCAATCAATTACAGGCTGAAGATAGACTTACAAGCTTTCTATGGTGATGTTTATGGCTGCTCCTTTCTCTCCCTCTCAAGTGTCTATTTTACAATGGTAGGCAAGGAAAACCAAGATTCAAAAGGCAGCCAAGCATCTTAACATTATTTCCCCTCTTTTACCCATTCAAACCATGCCTCAATCCCTGTATCTCAGACATATGCTACATCTTGAAATGGCTGAACATCAACCATTTATTTTTGGTGAAGTGTTTGTGTGCAATCCTTCCATCTTCTTTTGGTGCTTTCTGGATCAGTCAATATTTGACTCATAAAATCTTTCAATATTTCAATTGGAGACTTAAATTTTTTATTCAGTTCTTTCAACTTGAGAGATGTCCACTGTTTCTCTTTTTGGTTTTCTAACTCTAGACCTTTGTACATTTCATCATAATATTTGACTTTGTATTCTCAAGCTTCCTTTTAAAATTTTATTCCTCCTTTAGTCCATTGATTCTAGCTTTTTTATGCTCAAGAGCAAGTTTCAGAGTCTCTTATGACATCCATTTTTGTCTTTGCTTTCTTTTATGATATTCTTAATATCACTCCACAGCTGTTCTTGTCATCAGTCATTAGTGGTTAAAGCATCAAATCTGTTCTTGAGATGGTCTCTAAATTCAGGCTGGATTTTTTCAAGGTCATATTTTGGTTCTCATAGACTTGTTTCAATTTTCTTCAGCTTCAGTCTGAACTTTCATATGAACAATAGATGTTCCACAGTCAGCCCTTGACCTTGTTTTGGTTTCCACCTTCTTTTCCCACAGATGTAGTCATTTTGATCCCTGGTGTATATAGTTGTCTTTTATGTTATTTTAAAAAAGGATTTGCAATGAATAAATCATTGGTCTTGTAAAATTCTATCTTGTGGTCCCCAGGTCATTTCTGTCACCAAAGCCATATTTTCCAAATATTGATCTTTCCTCTTTGTTTTCAACCTTCACATTCCAGTCACCAGTAATAATTAATGCATCTTGATTGCATGTTTGATCAATTACAGGGTGAAGAATTAGCAGAATTCTTCAATTCATCATTATGGTTTTAGTGGTGGGTGTGTAAATTTGAATAATAATAGTATTAATTGGTCTTCCTTGCAGCTATATGGCTATTATTCTATAGCCTCATACTTCAAGATAGATCTTGAAATTTTGTTTTTGACAACGAATATGATGCCATTCCTCTTTTGTCATTCGCAGCATAGCAAACCATTTGATTGTTTGATTCAAGTTGGTCAATTCCAGTTCATTTTAACTTATTTAGTCTAGGATATGATTTTGATGCATATTCCATTTCATTTTTGACAATTTCCTATTTTCCTTGGTTTATGTTTCATACATCCCATTTTCCAATTAGCAATGGATATATTCTACTGTTTCTCCTCATTTTGAGTTGTGCCCCAACAACAAAGAAAATTTTTTATTCCATTCATGCCATCATGGTCAATTCTACTATGAAGAGGCAGATCTTCCCCAGTCATGTTCCGGGTGCTTTCCAACTTAACAGACTTATATTCTGGCAATATTCTTACTGCTATTCCTAAAGTTTTCATCTTCTGGTAAAATGTTCTGCTGCTATTCATAATGTTTTCATCTGTAGCCTGCTTCTCCTTCTTCCTAGTCTGTATTAGTTTGGACACTTTCCTGAGACCAGTCCACTATGGGTAATATTCTATTTAAAATATTGGTGGCACAGCTTTCAGCATAACAGCAACACAACAAGCAAGCTGCCACAGTAGGCCAAAATGATTGAGGAGTCCTGGTGAATGGAGTGGACATTAATATAGAAATGAGGCTACGCAAATTTTAATCTAAGTTGTACCACTACAAAGCTGTAACCTTGTCTAAATCATTTAACTCCATTATACCCTAGTTACTTCAAATGAAAATGGGGAGTGCACTAGATTAGTGAATCTAAACATGTCCTTGCAAATCTAACACTACATTACTTTTACAGGCCCTCAAAGCCTATACCCTCCCTTCCCCCATCATTTTCATGTGAACAGATTACAGCATGCCTATAACAGGTCATTTATTTCAGATCCACTTTGAGTTGAGAATTGACTACTGCCCTCTTGATTGAGTCCTCAGTGATGCTATGAGACCTAGCTTCAGGAGCACACTTTCTAAATAATTACCAATATTCATGAAGACAATTAACCTGAACAGACATTGGAGGCATAATCCAATGCTTAGAAATATCATCTTATGTACATATTTACCAGGAATTTTTTTTGAAAATTCATTTATCTTCCTATTCAGCGGAGGCATGAGGAGGAAAGAAGATGCTTTCCTGGTTTTATGTGCTTTATGGGTACAGTTTTATAAATCTCTCTAGTTTTATTATTTGTTTTCTAGATTCATTAATTCTGTGAGATGATTAAAGTAGCAAATGGTAGTGAAAAAGAACTGCAAACTCTAAAATGTCCCAAGTTTGCATATGCTAATGTTGTTGTTGTTAAGTGCTGTTGAGTGGGTTCTGACCCATAGAGACCCTGTATAGGGTTTCTGAGGAGTGACTGGTGAGCTTGAACCACTGACTTTGCAGTTCAAATGGCTTTGCAGTCTGGCGCATTAATCCACAGTGCCACACCAGGAGAGTATTAATAGATACTCGCATATTGAGTATCTTCTAAGTGCAGATTATCTTACTCATATTAAGAGCATTCTTCAAAGCTGCCATTAAGGTAGGCAGTGCTATTTGCCTTAAAACAACAACAACAAAACTAAACAAATAACAAACAAAAAATACTTCATCAGCTTTTTAAAGATGTAGTCCACATTGTCATGTTCCTTTAACCAACTAGGACAAAACCTTTATAGAATTTTTGTTACATGCTCAAAGGAACCTGTTGTTCTTGGTGAAATCATAGCTTTGAACTTTTAATGCTATCAAAATGTATTAAAAATTGCTGGTGATTGGAATGTGATGGTTGGAAACAAAAAGGAAGGTCAGTGGTTGGAAAATATGGCCTTGGTGATACAAATGATGCTGGGGAGTGCAAGGTAGAATTTCCCAAGACCAATGACTTATTCATTGACAGATCTATCTTGTTAACCAGCTCTTTGGGTTTTCCACTGTTACATTCTAAAGGGAGGACTTGATGATATGAGGATGAGAAGGGGTGACTCTTGTGCAATAGCAATTTCATTCATTCTGAGTGCATATCTTTAGTGGAAGTTCTGCTTCCACATAGCGTGCTCGTGGTGGTATACTTCATATAGCTTGAACTCCATAAACATTGCTCCTGAATGGTATATGTGTATTTTCTTCCCTCATTGTCCACCCAATGTTTCAGAATCTTAGAACCGCCAGAATTTATAGATCATCTACTTCACTCTCTCAATTTGACAGATGAGAAAATGGAAGTAAATTACTAAGAGTAAGTAAATTACTCTTCAGGTCGTTGGCCTGAAGAGAGAATCTAGAAGATCATATGTAGTTCTCTTAACTCTCTGTACTATGTTTTTATCATCCACTTCTCCTTTTGGTCTGCTGCATTGAGATTAGCATGAATTCAGGGTCATTGGAGTTATGGTAGTCCCAAACTCTGTAACTGCCATGGAATAGAAATGTGACACATAAAATCTGTGACGACGTGGTTGCCTCTAATCAAAGAAGCTTCAGAGAAAGTTCACAATTTAACTACAGTTACGTGTTGTTTAACACTCGTTAGGACTATGTACAAACCATGTATACTCTGTGGTCCCATACGATTTGTTTCTTTTTGTACAGGAAAAGCAGCTGCCTTTGTGTCTATTATTGCCTCCTAATGCTCTGGTAGCGTAGTGGTTACGAATCAGGCTGCAAACCTTAAGGTCAGCGGTTCGAAACTACTAGCCGCTCTGTGGGAGAAAGATGAGGCTTTCTACTCCCATAAGGATTTACACCCTCGGAAACCCTGTACAGGGTCGCTATGGGTCGGAACCGACTTGACGGCACTTAACAACAACAACAAATGGTTTTAAGAAATGCTGGTGTGGCACTACAGGATAATGCAATGGACAGCAAGGACCAAGGTCTGTTTGAACTACAAGATCGGAAGTTCAAATCCACTAGCTGCTTCTTCAAAACCCTAGATAGGGTCAGGATGAATCTGAACTGACTTGATGGCACTTAACAACAACAATGGTTTTGAAGACCCCAAATCTCCAAAGTGAAGGAACACCAGGGCTCCAGGGTGCATCCCAGTTCTTGCAGCATCTCTACATTCACCTGGTTTCATTTACCCACCCAGGAGCCATGTAACCTTTCACTGCTGGCACAGAGCAGTGGTTTGCTGTGGCTCTTCCTGTACTGCCTCGGGTACTGCCTCCACCAGCCAGGGGCGCTCATGGGCTACTGGTTCTAGGCAGTGGTGACAGTTGCAGCTGATCAGGCAAGAAATGCACCTAGAGTAGTGACAGCCCGGGTCACCACTGCCAGTCTTACTCCTGGCAAACACAAACCTGATTTCCCTCTCTGTCCCTCCTCAAGTCTAGATCTGGAGAAGCAGCCCCTGCTTAGCCCAGCTACACAACAAGCAAGGCTATCCTCCTCAACTAAGTGGATACAGCTCTCAACACTCAGGCCTTGATTAGTTTGTTCCCATAAGATTTTAATAAATTAGGCTTTTCAGGGATTGAACCACACATTGTACAGATTGTTAAAGGACTTTCTGTATATTATATGGTGTAAGGACAACATCCATAACGTTCTATTTCATGCAAAGAATCATGCATGTTACACAATGCATACATATATTAAGCAATTTGGAACACTGTGGTTTCTATTTAAAGATAGACCACAGCAGAATTTCTCACCTGAAACATTTACTTCTCTTTGCATTAGGAGTCCTTAGCACTACCAGCAATTTTGTTATCTAAGACCCCAATGAGATGGATTGGCACCGCGGCAACAGCAAGGGTCTCAAGTGTAAGAAAATTGTGAAGATGACGCAGGACCACACAATATTTCATTCTGTTTTGCGTAGGTTTACTATGGGTTGGAGCCAACTTGTTAGCACCTAACAATAACAACACTCTTCAACAGAATCTCCTGTTCTAGCTTTGAAACTTTTCTCTAACTAGTACCTGATGCCCTCTACTGCTTTACTCAAACAATATCCCTCTTCAGAACAGCCTTTACCTATTTAGGTGTATAGAAAAATTGAAAAGGTAGATTTCAGTCCAATAGGAAAGGCTTTGATGTTCAGATTAAGAAGTTGGTGACTAAATCTGTTGTTTAAGTCATGGGTTGGCAAACTACAGGCCACAGGTTATCAAGCATACTCATTTATATGCTGTCTATGGCTGCTGTAATGCTGCAACTTTGTTCAATGGAAGAGTGGAGTATTTGCAACTGAAACCATATGGCCCACAAAAATATTTACTGTCTGGCTTTTTAAGAAAACATTTGCTGGTACTTTAATATAAAGCTTCCTTTGTAGAAGAAAAGGTACCATCTTTACCCTGAAGGTCTCTGAAGGGTGCTCTCCTTCTACTAAATGCATAAGGCACATCTTCCTGTTAGCATTTGTGCTTCCAAGATCTATGTTCCATAGCTCCAGGGCCAGATCACATAATAAACAAGGTAAGCACAGGTCCAATTGTGTCTTCCCATCAATTTTCAGGTTCAATATCACTTGTGGAATCTGGTCATGCAAATAAGCAAGTAAATACAATTACACCTGTGTGTACCTTGCTCAGTACAAACTGGTATATATTGTGCTTACTGGTTAATCCATCTCTGCATAGTTCCAACAAATTGTGAGCTTCCTGTGAGCAGAGACTGTGCCTTCACTTTATTTTGTATTTCCTGCAGTGCTTAGCATGAACTACCTTCCGACAACATGGGGATTAGTATTATTTGCTTGTTGGAGGGTAGTAAAAACAGACATTGGATCCAGGTCTTCCTCATTGTGTCTGTGACCTTAAGACAGATACATAACTTCCCTCAGCCTCAGACTTTTGCTCAGTCCTGTTATGGTTTTTACAGTGTTGGGGGTTTTTGAGACTTATAGGTAGTAAATGACTTAGAAGATAGATTTGTTTTCTCCCCAGTTGAAGACAGAGATACCAACAGATTCACACAGAGTGGAACCAACAGCATTGTGCAGAGGATATTGCAAGAATGACTCATATACCTCATGTGCAGACTTTTACAAGAACAAGAAGGAACAAATGTAGCTCTGAACTTTTTAAGTGGAATGTTGATGGCAGTTGGGGAGTGATAGTCACCTGAGATGAAGAGTTTCCCTCTTGTTATAGAAATGCAGTTTAGCTTCCATGTTTTCCTCCCACTAAATGCCAGCATTGAATCTCCCACCACTGAGACATTTCTATAACCCATACGCATTTCCAAATGCTCCATCACAAAGGTCAGTACCACCTGGCTGAGAAACACTGGATAACACACCCAAAAGCACTAGGCATCAGCAATGTCTCCAGGCCTCCTTCCAGAAGAACACTTCTACTGGTATTTGTTTTTACATCACTAAGCTTATGTTTGAAAAGAGATCTATGGCTAAATATTTTGAAAATAGAAATGTTGCAAAGTTAAAGCCAAACATTATTTAATTCTAAAGTCAAAACTCTTATCAGTATCAAGCCAAAACTGAGCAAGGGTCTAATTAGACTCAAGGAGGCCTATTGTTGTTAGATACTTTTGAGCCAGTTCTGACTCATAACGACCCCATGAATAATAGAATAAAACACTGCCTGGTCTTGTGCCATCTTCACAATTGTTGTTACATTTGAGCCCATTGCTGCTGACACTGTGTTAGTCTATCTTGTTGAGAGTATTCCTCTTTTTTGTTGCTTGTCACTTAATCAAGCATCATGCACTTCTCTTAGAGACTAGTCCCTCCTGATAAATGTCCAAAGTGCAAAAGACAAAGTCTCATCATCCTAACTTCTTAGGATCTTTCTGGCTGTACATCTTCTTCCAATACAGATTTGTTAGTTCTTCTTTCAGTCGTTGATATTTTCACTATTTTTTGCCAACACTTGTAATTCAAACGCAAGGATGAGTGGAGCAGAACCAAAATTTAAGAAATGGGTCCTTTCTTGGTAGAGCAAATGGTTTGTGCTCATCTACTAAGTTAAAGGCTGGCAGTTTGAACCCAATCAGCAGTGAAAGAATACAGCCAATGTTGCAAAGAAAATCCTATGTTGCAGTTCTAAAACATGGGGTTGCCATGAATTGTAATCAACTTAACAGCAAAAGGCTACAGGTCTAATACAATCCCTCCCTTGTCCCCTACAAATGGACACAAATACCAACATCTTATAAGCATAATGACAATAATAATACCCACTTATTTAACATCTGTTATGAGCTACATATGCTATTGTGGCACTGTGGGTTAATGTACTAAACTGCAAAGTCAGTTTGAACTTCAAGGTCAGTGATTCAAGCTCACCAACCACTCCTTGGACACCCTATACAGGGTGGCTATGGGTCAGAATCTACTAGACAGCACTTCACAACAGCAGCACATTAATACAAATTTAGCATGGTATATTGTATGTCTATTTTATAGAGATCAAAGCAGTCGCATGGAAGTGGGATAATACTTCTATATCAACACAGCTCATTAGTGACTGAACCTGGATAAAATTCATAAAACTCAATAGCTTTTTTGTTTATTAAGCTTTGACATAGAGTCTTGGTGTGATGCTGCAGTATAGTGAACTGAACCACAAGTTCAGTTTGAACCACAGGGTCAGTGATTCAAACCCACAAGTCACTCCTCAGAAACCATATACAAGATTGTATGAGTCGAAATTATTTAACAACAAAAAGAAGCTATGATATGATATGTAATTTGTTCTTCACTTGACATGTCCAAATAAACAAATATTTATTTTGTACATGCTTCTATGTTTGACATGTTAATGCATAACTACAAAGAGATTGTTGGTGTTGTTGTTAAATGCTATTGAGTAAGTTCTTGCTTATAGCGGCCCTGTATCGGGCTTCCAAGGATCAGCTGGTGAGCTTGAACCATCGACCTGTGGTTCAAATGAACTTTGCAGTGCAGCACATTAGCCCACAGCACCACACCAGGAACTGCATAAAGAGTTTACATGTACTATGTTACCTATGAGGAGTCCTGGTGTGGTGCTGTGGGTTAATGCGCCAGACTGCAAAGCTGTTTGAATGCAAGTTTGGTGGTTCAAGCTCACCAGCCACTCCTTGGAAATCCCCTATACAGAGTTGCTATGGGATTACAAAAACAAAATATTATGAGTATTTTTTTGGGGGGGGGAACTTCATCCATATTTTGTCATTTTAAAAGTTCCCTTCATAGTTAAGTGAGGCAGACACCTGCACCAGGGTGATCTGCCAACATTAACACTGTCTTGGGATCCAACTCACACATGACCAGTAAACGACATCTTCTCTAGAATGATAGTCTGAGGGGTCCTCTTCCCATGCCACATATCCTTCAAGGTTTGTAGATCAAAGAGAGAAGGAATAGTAACAAGAATCAAAATTTTCAGAGTTGCCAGTTTATCTTTATGGCAAATATGAAGAATGGCTCTGGGAGAGAAATAAAACACTGGGATTAAACAAACAAACTAACATTCCTAGTCCTAATAAATATGTGCCACTTATAAAAGCCCTGAGTCAGTTCTTTGGATGATTAAGTGTATTGCTATTGTTAAATATGTAGGACAAGTCAATTGATTCTCATCTATAGGACATGGAAGTCTATCTTGCAGAATCAGCTAATGCATCTAATCATGCATGGAAGTTAGAAATGAGACAATTATGCGTATACTGATTAAAAGCTACTTCTATGAAATGTAGATACAGGGTTTCAAATAATTTTACTTATGACATGTCAGGAGGGACCAGGTCCTGGAGAAAGATATTATGCCTGTTAAAGCAGAGGATCAGGGAAAAAGAGAAAGACCGTCAATAAGAAGGATTTATATAGTAGCTGCAACAATTGCTTTAAACTCAGGATGGTGTGGGACCAGGAAGTGTTTTGTTCTATTGTATGGAGAGTCACTACGAGACAGAAGTGATGTGATAGCACCTAACAAAACAACAGAACACTTTCTTCCTATATATTTTGTCTTTAACAACACAGCAGAAGCCTACAATATTTCACACTTATTTCCTGACTTATCACATAAAACAGTTGTCTAGAAAATACCACCAAGAAATTTCTTTACATTTGCTTAAATTGATTATAAGACTTGCTTTATACTTTCAGAATATGAAGTTCTATTGGAGCCTGTGTTTATATGTCTGTCTTAGGCAGGGTTCATGATGTTTTGAAGGCTTCATTGTCTTGTTTCTTGAAATACAGTATGCTATAAGGAGATTTTCCAACTTTCATATGCGTATGAAACCACTGAAAATAATGAATGGGATGAGGCACACCTTTGTCCTCAAAGTGACATTTTTTGCTCTTTAACACTTTAAAGAAGATTTTTCCAAAAGATTTGAGTAGAGGTGTCAGTTTGAGAACTAAGGTGCTCCTGATATAAGCCATAGTATTTTGAATAGCTTCATATGCATGTGAAAATTAGAAATGACTAAGGAAGACTGTAGAAAACCAGGTGCATTTAAATTATGGTGTTGGAGAAGAATATTAAAAGTACCTTGGGATGCCAGAAGAACAAATAAATCTGTGTAGAAAGAAGTGCAACCAGAATGCTCCTTAGAAGCCAGGATAGCAAAACTTTGTCTTTTGTACTTTGAACAGTTGTCTCTCATAGTTCAGACATGTTATTAGGAGGGACCTGTCCCCTAAAGAAGGGCATCATGCTTTGAAAAGTGGAGAGTTAGCAAAAAAGAGGAAGACCCCCAAACAGATGGATTGATACAATGGCAGCTGCAATGGGCTCAAACATAACAATAATTGTAGGGATGGTACAGGACTGGACAGTATTTCCTTTTGTTGTTCTTAGGGTTGCTATGAATTGCAATCAACTCAATGGCATCTAATAGCAAAAACAATAACGATACATCATTTTATGTCTTGACTATGGGTATAGGCAAATAATTAATAAAAAGTAATGACTTACCAACAACAAAAAGTTAGGAAAGTAAGTGAGAAAATGTGAGTGTAATAGATGGATGTATGAGGTACAGGGTCGTTATGGGTCGGAACCGACTCAACGGCACATAACAACAACAGCAATGAGGTTTTCTTACCATCCATCAAATCACATGGAATAAATATCATCCTATAATTTCTCTCTTTCAGTTTACACTTTTAAAAACCAATCAAATCTTTTGCTAACCCACTACTCAAAAGACTGAATGGGTTGGTTGGTTGGTGATGTGTTGTGGCATTGGTTCTGACCCATAACAACCCTGCATGGGATTTCTGAGGCGTAAATCTTTATGGCAGCAGAAAGCCTCATCTTTTTCCAGTGAAACAGCTGGTAATTTTGAACTGCTGAACCTTGGGGTTAGCTAGCAGCTCTATTCACAACTACTATGCAACCACAGTTCCTAAAGATTGAATCGACATTAAAAATATTTTTGTTTAAATCAAAGTTCTTAGCACTATTTGGTAAGTATTTTAAGAGTCCCCTGGAAATAACTCCAAAATATATCACCCAAATCAAATCCACTGTTGTCCAGTCAATTCTGACTCTATCAAACATGTGGAATAGACTATAACTTGTCCAAATTATTTTCAAGGTCGTAATCAATATGGAAGCAGACTAGCACATGTTTCTCCCATGAATTTGAACCGCATACATTTTAGTTAGCAGCTGAACACTTAACCAATGAGCCACAAAGGCTCTTTTCCAAAATATATAAATCCCAAACTCACTGCTATGGAGTCAATTCCAACTCATAGTGATCCTATAGAGTGTTTCTGTGACTGTAAACATTTGTGGGAGCAGATAGCTTCATCTTTCTCCCATAGAACAACTGGTGGGTTTGAACCATTAACCTCGCAGTTAGAAGCCCAGTGCTAACTAGATACACAGAATTACCAAGACTCATTTAGCAAAATACATGTTGTTGTTGTTAAGTGCTATAAAGTTGGTTCTGACTCATAATGACGCTGTATAGGGTTTCTGAGGAATGGCTGGTGAGTTTGAATTGCCAGCCTTGTAGTTCAAGCTGATAATGCTAAGGAAATAGACATATATGATTATATTCATTTTGTCTTTTTGGCTAATGGTATGCTGATGTGGAAAACCCAGTTGAAATCCCCAGCAATGAATTATTTTGCTGTTCTTGTTAGGTGTTGTAGAGTTGGTGCACTCATAAAGATGGTACAAACAGTAGTAGGAAACACTGCTTAATCCTGCATCATCCTCATGGTTGCTGTTATGTTTGAGCCCATTGTTGTGCTAAATAAAAGATGGATAAGAAGTTCTGGTAGCATAGTGGTTATGAATCTTGCTGTGAACCACAAGGTCAGCAGTTCAAAACTACCAGCTGCTCCGCAGGAAAAAGATGAGGCTTTCTGCTCCCATAAAGAGTTACAGCCTTGGAAACCCTGTTAAGGTCACTATGGGTCAGAATCGACTCGACAGCACTTAACAACAACAACTTCTACTCTGGGTACGATTAATATTGTCTATAATAAATAATGTGAGGCTGTAGAATAAACACTGGACCGTTAAGCTCAAGGTCAGTGGTTCAAACTCACCAGCCACTCCTCAGAAACTCTACACATGGTTGCTATGGGTCAGAACTGACTTGATGGAACTTAAAAACAACTACAACAACACAATAAATCATACGAGTGTTCTCATAAATTTGTGTAGATTTATACAAGAAAAATGTACTTTAGTAGTTATGTTTTATTTGATTGTCTTTACCATTATTTAATTAATCAGAAGTCAATCACTGTACCTTAATTTCATATTAGAAAGGGCAAATATTATGGGGAAGCTAAGTAAATTGTTTCCAGTCATACTCTAGAACTTTCTAGACAAGAACTTGAATTTAAGTTTCCTGCTCCTTTGTTCTGAGCTCTTTTGCATATATTCTCCTTGTTCTTTAAAAAAAAAAAATATATATATATATATATATATATTTATTTATTGTTTTTTGCTAAATTACTCTGAAAATTTTTTAAAATACAAGATGCAGTTCTATTTGGGAAAAGTTAAAGAAATCCCAAAATTTTAGACAAACATTTGGCCTTTCTTCTGAGTTTCTGCTTGGTGAACTGAAACTTCCAATCTTCAGGTTAGTAGCTGAACATGTTAACCATTTGTACCACACAGAGAATCACTGGATAAATGTAGGAAATTTTTATTAATGTGGTGGAGTTTCTTTAAAAAATGTTGGTACTGACCTCTAATCCTCAAGTCATGTAGTTTTTATAGATGGTATTCTCTTTGTATTTACTGTTAGCTATGTAAAGGCAGCATCAATAGGCTCAAGCGTGAAAACAATTGTGAGGTTGGCCCAGGACTGGGCAGTATTTCCCTCTGTTGTGCATAGGGTTGCTATGAGTTGGTACCAACTAGATGGCAGCTAACAACACGACAACATGTAACATACTACACACTTCATCTGTCAATTTGTAGTGTTGTGGTGGTTCACGTGTTACTGTGATGCTGGAGGATAGCTATGTATTTTAATACTGACAGGGTTACCCATGGTGGATAGGTTTCAGCAGAGTTTCAAGACTAACACAGACTAGGAAGAGAAGAGGCATACTATTTCTGAAAGGTTAGTCACAGAAAACTTGATATTCTGCTGAATATCATCAGAACACTGTCTGATACAGTGCTGTAACATGAGTCCCTCAAGTTGGAAGGCACTCAAAATATGACTTGCAAAGAACTGCCTGCTCAAAGTAGAGTTGACTTTGATGACAGAAATGGAGTAAAGTTTTCAGAATCTAAATTTGCTGATGTGGCACAATTCAAAATGTAAAGAAACAGCTGCAAACAACCATTAATAATTGGAACATGGAATGTAATCTAGGTAAATTGGAAGTTTGTAAAAAATAATTTTCTTAAATTGATCTCATTGACATCAATAGCCTCGGCATTAGTGAACTGAAGGATGCAGGTATTTGCCATTTTGAATGAAACAGTCATATGGTTTACTATATTTGAAATGAAAAATTGAAGCAGAATGGCATCACATTCATCTTTGAAAGGAGCATTTCAAGAGCTATCTTGAAGTATAATTCTATGATAGGATAAGATTTACATGCTTGGTAACTGCAAGATCAACAGTTCAAACCCATCAGTTGTTCGTCGGAAACAATACAGAGGGTGCCTATGAGTCACAACAGGCTCTAGGGCACTTAACAACAGCAACAACAAGGAAGTCTAGTTAAAACCACTATTATTCAAATTTTCATATAAAACACTAAAGTCAGTGATGATGAAATAGAGGAATTCACTAATTTCTTTGGTCTGAAATTAATTAAACATACTATCCATATTATAACCCAAATAAGGCATGGGGCTGACTGCGGAACAGACCACGAATTGTTCAGAAGCAATTTCAGGCTGGAGCAAAAGAAAATTAAAATAGGTCTAGGTAAGCCAAAGTATGACCTTGAATATAAACTCACCTGAATTTAGAGACCGTCTCAGGAACAGATTTGATACATTAGACACTAATGAAAGAAGACCAGAGGACCAGAGGAACATCATACAGTAAGAAAGCAAAAGGTCATTAAGAAGACAAGAAACAAGGGAAATAGCAAAATAGATGTCAGAATAGATTCTGAGGCTTGTTCCTCAGTGTAGAGATGCCAAAGCAAATGGAAGAAATGAGAAAGTAATAGAGCTGAACAGAAAATTTCACAGATCAGCTTGAGAAGGCAAAGTCAAATATTATAACAAAATGTGAAAAGACCTGGAGTTAGAAAACCAAAAGGGAAGAACATGCTCAACATCTCTCAAGTTAAAAGAACTGAAGAAAAAATTCAAGCCTCAACTTGAAAGACTGAGGTATTCTATAGGAAAACTATTGAATGGTGAAG
This sequence comes from Chrysochloris asiatica, assembly GCF_000296735.1. NCBI lineage: Eukaryota > Metazoa > Chordata > Mammalia > Afrosoricida > Chrysochloridae > Chrysochloris > Chrysochloris asiatica. Next base: position 2,964,521 of record NW_006408626.1, read on the forward strand.
AAAGCACCAAAAGAAGATGGAAGGAACACACAAAGCCACTGTACCAAAAAGAAAGTGTTGATGTTCTACCATCTCAAAAGATAGCATATGATCAAAGGCCAATGATGCTAAAGGAAGGCGTCCAAGGTGCACTGAAGGCATTGACATAGAACAAGGCACAGGGAATTGATGGAATACAAATTTTAATCTTTCAACAAACTGATGCAACACTGGAGGCACTCACTCATCTATGCCAAGAAATTTGGAAGACAGCTACCTGGCTAACTTTTAGAAAGAGATGCATATATGTGTCCATTCCAAAGAGAGATGACCCAACAGAATACAGAAATCATTGAACAATATCATTGACATAATCTGCAAGTTAAGTTTTGCTAGAGATAATTTTAAAATGGCCACAGCAGTACATTAAAAGAGAACTACCAGAGGTTCAAGCCTGATTCATGTGAGGATATGGAAAGAGGGATATCACTGCTGATATCAGATGGATCTTGACTGAAAGCAAATACTAGAAAGATGTTTACCTGTGCTTTATTCACTATGCAAGGCTTGTGATAGTGTGGATCCTGACAAGCTATGGACATTGCAAAGTACGAATATTCTGGAACACTTAATTGTGCTCATGAAGAACATGTACATAGACCAAGAAGCAGAGCAAGGGGACACTGAATAATTTGAAATGAGAAAAAGTTAGCATCAGGGTTTCACTCTTTCACAATACTTTTTCAATCTTTGGACTCGTGGTGTGGTGCTTTAGGATCAGAACTGGACTTTGAATCACACAGTTAATAGTTCAAACCCATCAGCTGCTCCTCAGAAACACTATACAGGGTCACTCTGAATTAGAATTCACTCTAAGAAACTTAACAACAGCAACAACAACATTCAATCTATGTGCTAAACAAATAATCTTAGAACCCTGTTTATGAAGAAAAGCGGGCATTAGGATTGGAGGAAGATCATTAACAACCTGTGATATGCAGATGATATATCCTTGCTTGCTGAAAGTGAAGAAGACTTAAAATACTTAGTAATGAAGATCAAATACCACAGCCTTCAGTATGAGTTGCACCTCAATCTGAAGAAAACAAAAGTCCTCACCAGTGGACCAATAAATAACATGGTTCCTGGAGCAAAGTTTACAGTCATCAAAGACTTCATTTTGCTTCGATCAACTATCAGCACTCATGGAAGCAGCAGTCAAGGAATGAAATGACATATTGTATTAGGCAAATCAGTTGCACAAGACCTCTTAAAAGTGTTCAGGAGCAAAGTTGTCAGGCAGGGCTAAGGTATACCTGACCCATGCCATGGTATTTTCAATAATTTTATATGCATGTGAATGTTGGACAATAATAAGGACTATTTTAGAAAAATTGATGCATTTGAATTCCGGTGCTGGAGAAAAATATTTAAAATAACATGGACTACTAGAAGAACAAACAAATTTGTGTAGGAAGCAGTACTACCAAAATGCTCGTTAGAAGCCAGGATGGCTATACTTGTCTCTCATGCATACAACATATTATCAGAAGGGATCAATCTTTAGAGAAGGACATCATGCTTGGTAAAGTGGAGTTGGGGGGGGGGGTTTGGTTTCAGATAAAAAGAGAAAGACCCCAAACAAGATGGATTAGCACAGAGGCACAGGACCTAAGATTGTGAGGATGGCACAAGAACACACAGTGTTTCTTTTCTATTGTGTATAAGGTCACTTTGAGTTGGAATGGACTTGATGGCACATAACAATAAGAACAATCTTTTGGGAGAAATGTAATACACAGGATTTCAAAACAAAAAACAACAACAGAATCTCAGATTACCATTTATCTTGCACAAACTGGAAGGTATGTTAATTTTTTATTTTGATGGTGTCAATAGTCTTTCAAAAATTCTTTTGTTGATAGTTGCCATCGAGTCAGTTCTGACTCATAGTGAACTTGTGCACAACAGAAGGACACGCTGCCTGGTCCTGTGCCACCCTCATAATTGTTGTTATGTTTGAGCCTGTTATGGTTGCCACTGTGCTACTCCATCTCACTGAGGGAGTCTTACTCTTTCCACTGACCCTCCACTTTACAAAGCATGATGTCCTTCTTAAATTGATTGATCCTTCCTTATCATATGTCTAAAATATGATTGACAAAGTGTCACGTTCCACTTTTCTAAGGAGCACTCTGGCTGTACTCTCTCATCGCCCACAGCACTTTCAATATTCTTCCTCAAAACCATAATTCAAATGCATCAATTATTTTACTGTCTTTCTTATTCATTGTCCCACTTTCACATACTTATGAGACAATTGGAAAAACCATGGCTGTGGGTTAATGCCCTGGACTGCAAGGTCGGTTTGAACCACAAGGTTGGCAGTTCAAGTTCACCAGTCACCCTTCAGAAACCCTATACAGGGTCACTGTGAGTTGGAACCGACTCAATGACATTTAATAAAAACCTCAAACAGATACTTTTACTGTTGAACACTTTAAAGAGAGGTCTTGTGTAGCAGATTTGCCTAATGCAATACATCATTTAATGTCTTGACTGCTGCTTCCATGATCATTGATTGTGGATCCAAGCAAAAAGACATCCTTGAGAACCTAGATCTTGTTTTCAACTTATCGTGTTATTATTTATCAGTCTAGTTGTGATGATTTTGTTTTCTTTACATTCAGGTGCAGTCCATACTGAAGGCTGTAGTGTTTGATCTTCATTAGTAAGTATTTGAAAATTATAGGATACCCAAAGAACACCTGTTCATTTTTCTTATTTCTATTTGTTTCTTCTTGTTCCCCCTTTCAAGAATATTTAGCTGCATGACTCATATAAACTTATAATATAACTCCAAATAAGTTAACTCTTTATGATCATGCCAGAGGCCTGTGATTTTTCCTGTGTCCTCCTTGTGATTTGACCCATACTGAATAATGGACATATTTACTAACTTGAATATAGTCCTTTGTTATAAAGTACATAATAGAGTGTAGGAAGAAAATTATAATGGGAAAAGTTCAAGCTTTGGAAGTGACAGATTTTACTTTTGGCTTTTACTTCTGATTCTATCATTATTTGGCTTAGGGTTACAAGCAAATATGTTCAAATTTTTGAGACTCATCTGGAAACCTTACCCAAGCCATGGCATTTTAAATCACCTCATATGCATGTGAAGGACTCCAGGTGTGGTGCTATAAGATCAACAGTGGACTATGAACCACAAGATCCACAGTTCAACTCCACCAGTTACTCCTTGGAAACTATACAGAATCACTATGAGTTGGAACCGACTCAACAGCACTTAAAAACAACAACATGCATGCAAAAGCTGGACAATGAATAAGTAAGTCAGTAAAAGATTTGGTATGTTTGACAGATGCTGTTTGTGAAGAATGTTGAAAGTACTATGGACAGCTAGAAAAATAAATAAATCTCTCTTGGAAGAAGTATAGACATAATGCTCCTTGACAGCAAGAATGGTGAGACTGTCTCATATACTTTAGACATTTTATCAGAATGGGGCAGTCCCTGAGAAAGCACATTTTTCTGCCAAAGCAGAGTCTCAATGGAAATGAGCAGTGATTGAGAGATTGGCACAGGACTGAGCAGTGTTTTGTCCTGTTGTGCATAGGATTGCTATGACTTGGTACCATCCTGATGACACCTAACAACAACTTACTGTTGTAGATAAAATGTTAAAACCCTAAATATGTAGAAATAAGAAATCTTGGCCATTTCTGCTTTGATTTGGGAATTAAATATTTTCCCTATAAGAGAAAATCTATAAGGACTGCTTTTATTTCACAGAATAGAAGACAATTTTGAACAAGGAAATTGAGTGGATTTTGACTTAGATTATTATAGGGACTAAATTTATCCTAACAGATAGGACTAATCTGCCTAATTAGGACTTTCCTAGGAGCTGGTAAGTATAAGCAACAAGCAAAACCCATTAATTCCCATTTTAAGCTAATTTAAATGTAAAACAATGAGCTGATAAAGTTTATTATATGGAACTTTACTGTACATCCTTTATGACTGAAGTGAACAGATTTAATAGAAGTAGGCAAAAGATAATGAAAATAGTTTGTGATGTACTTTTATAGAGCAATGTACATTAGGAGAAGCATTTAAACCTGTCTCACCCAATCAGCTATTCAGACTCTATTAGATCAGTGTTGTTTTTATTCAACAAAAATCATTGTATACAGCAATATCAACAACTATAAGGATGTCAGCTGATACGAAAGGGTTTAAAATTTATGGGAAAATGGAATTAAAAGATAATAGAATTTTTACATAAACTTTTTAATGTTCCCTTGTATTTGTGGAATGACTCCCTAGTTCATGAGAAAACAAAGATAACTAAGATACAGGCTTTGTGTTCATGCTGTATATTGTCAACTATGACAAAAACAAACTTAAATTGATCAAAGCAATAAAGTGTTGTTGTTAAGTGCCGTCGAGTTGCTTCTGACCCATAGCAACCCTGTATAGGGTTTCTGAGGAGCAGCTGGTGAATTACCGACCTTGAATTACTGACCTTGCAATTCAAATGGCTTTGCAGTCTGGTGTATTAACCCACAGCACCACAATGTTGTTGTTGTTGTTGTTGTTAAGTGCTGGTCGAGTCAGTTCTGACCCATAGCGACCCTGCACAGGGTTTCAGAGGCTGTAAACCTTTACGGGAGCAGAAAGCCTCATCTTTCTCCTGCGGAACAGCTGGTAGTTTCGACCTGCTGACCTTAAGGTTCGCAGCCCAATTTAGACACTCTAATGCCATTGACAGGGAATATGTAGAGCACGAAGGCAGGACTGTCTAACTTTAACTCCTTAGTATGGTATTCAGAGTCCATTGGACTTGCAGTTGTTTAGTGTCCTTGAATTGATTACAACTCATAGTGATCCAATGTGACAAAATAGAACAGTTTCATAAGATTTTCCAGGCCAAGATGTATCTCCACAGGTGGAAAATCATCTTGTCCCAAAATAGAGATTACCAGAAAGATGTTTACCTATTGACTGTGCAATGTTTTATTGACTGTGCAAAAGCATTTGACTGCCCAAAATGGGGGGCTACAAAGGCAAGAAGTGACTGGCTTACAAGCTTTCAAGAGGGAGCATAGATCCAGAGGGCACCGAGGAAAGTAGAATCTCCACAGAGTAGTATCCAATCTGTCTTGGCGGGCCTGATGAAAGGAGATGGGGATAGGTGTCTTATGATACAATAATACGTAACTGTTATCAGGACTGATTGTGAGGGTTGGAAATGTAAAGGTAGACATTTTGGGAGTGATTGACTTTGCAGTCTAGGAGTAGAGGTCCCTGGGACCAACAAGGGAGAAGAGTGGAGAGTGGACCCTATCCAGAGAAACAGTGATGCCAGAGATGGAGGCAGAGACGATGACGTGGAGAGATGGAGTGGATGGGGACTTTAGACCCAGAGAGGGAGAGGGGCTGTGTGCTGACGACTGGGGGCAGGCTTGCAGGGTCTACCCTTTGGTTGGTTGATGATGCACGGAGGGGACTGTAACCATGACAATGAAAGAATATACGATAGGATGAATGTAAAGCTAATGTTCTCCCATGTAAACTATCACATAATTCAAATAAAATGTTAATTAAAAAAAGCATTTGACTGCATGGATCATAATAAACTATGGATAACATTTCAAAGATTGGAAATTCCACAGCTTGTGATTGTGCTTATGTGGAACATGTACATAGACCAAAAGGCAGTCATTCAAACAGAACAAAGAGATACTGAATGGTTTAAAATTAGGAAAGGTATGCATTAGAGTTGTATTTCTTCACCATACTTATTTAATCTCTATTTGTTGTTGTTGTTGTTATGTGCCGTGAGTTGGTTCCAACTCATAGTGACCCTGTACAGGGTTTCTGAGGCTATAAATCTTCACAGGAGCAGAAAGCATCATCTTTCTCCTGCGGAACAGCTGGTAGTTTCTAACTGCTGACATTGCAGTTCGCAGCATGATTCGTAACCACTACACTACCAGAGAGCCTTAATCTCCATACTGAGCTATTAATCCAGGAAGATAGACTATATGAAGAAGAAGGAGGCATCAGGTTTGGAGGAAGACTTATTAACATATGATATGCAGATGGCATATCCGTTCTTGCTGAGAGTGAAGAGGATTTGAAGCACTTACAGATGAAGATCAAAGATAATAGAATTTTTACATAAACTTTTTAATGTTCCCTTGTATTTGTGGAATGACTCCCTAGTTCATGAGAAAACAAAGATAACTAAGATACAGGCTTTGTGTTCATGCTGTATATTGTCAACTATGACAAAAACAAACTTAAATTGATCAAAGCAATAAAGCTTTTAATTTGAATCATACTTCAATATAAAGAAAACAAAATCCTTACAATTGGACCAATAAGCAACATTATAGTAAATGGAGAGAAATCAAGGTTGTCAAGGATTTTCATTTTACTTGGATCCACAATCAAAGTTAATGGATGTTGTTGTTGTTGTTGTTAAGTGCTGTTGAGTCGTTCCAACCCATAGTGATCCTGTATAGGGTTTCTGAGGAGCAGCTGGTGAGCTTGAACCACCAACCATGAAGTTCAAATGACTTTGTGGTCTAGTGCATTAACCACAGCACCACGAGAAGTCAAATAACATATCACATTAGACAACTTTGCTGTAAAAGACCTCTTTAAAATGTTCAATAAACAAAGATACCACCTTGAGAACTAAGGTGCACTGGATCCAAGCAGGTGTTTTTTGTTTTTGTTTTTCTTCTTGTCTATTTTTTAAGAATTAAGTCCAGATGGAGAAGGTACCTGGGGAAAAGGAATATGTTTTGCACTCTTAAGACTAGTGACAAATTTGAATGAGTTAAATTAGATAGTCTGGTTTCACTCTCATATTTTCTTGACCTTATAGTTCTCCGTGTGGTTACAAATTTCTTCTCATATATTCAACTGCTAAATCTTGTGGCACATATAGTGTATATTGTTGTTGCCAAGTGCCACAGTGTTGGTTCCAACTCATAGCAACCCTGTGTAGGGTTTCTGAGGAGCAGTTGGTGAGTTTGAACTGCCAACTTGGCAGTTCAAACCTTTCTTGTGGTGGAGTACTTATCCTAGAGTGCCACACTAGTACTCCAGCATATATTGTAGACAAGTCATAATTTACACGATTACCACTTACTTATTTATGATCATACTCTGCCAATTCTGGTTTGCTATTTTGGTTTTTTGTTTTTTAATTGGATGAACTGTTACAGAGCAGATCAGTTTTCCATTTAACAATTTATCAATTCATGCACACTTTGTTTCATGTTACTTTTTGCAATCCTCACAATGCAATATCACTTATCTATTTTCCAGTCCTCCTTTTCCAACCCTTCTGAACTATGTCCTCAGGTAAATGCAATTTTGATCTCAAATAGTTGATTATTCTATGGTGTTTGTATATCCCTAGTGTTATTGTTCCCCTTAGAAACCTGTCTACTATTTGACTGAAAATTGAGCAATGAGGTGAGTTCATTTACAGACCTAAAGCATAATTAAGGGCCATAGTTACAGGGGTTCCACCTGTCTCCATGTGGTCAGTTAGCCTGCTCTTTTTTGTGATTTTCAATTTTGCTTCCCATTTTTCTCCCGCTCTCTTCAGGACTGTGTAATGTGATCCCTTTCAGAGAAGTTGGTATTGATAGCTGGTCACCATTTAGTTGTTCTGGTCTCTGGGTTGTAGAGACTGATGTTCACCTGATCCATTTGTCCACTGGAATAATTTTCCCATGTGACTTTGATTTTTTTCATTCTTCTTTCCTCCAGATAGGGAGAGACTAATAGTTACATCTTAGATGTCTGCTCACCAACTATTAACACCTCATTGACTATTTACCAAATTAGGATGAAGAACATTATCTTTGTGGACTGTGTTATGCCATGTGATTTTGGTGTTCCTAGCCACAGTATTTTCAATCACCTCATATGCATATGAAAGGTGAACCAAAGAAGAATTGATGCATTTGAATTATGGTGCTGGCAAAGAATACTGTACATACCATGGGCTACCAGAAGAATGGACTTTTGGTGTGGCACTGTGAATCGACACTGTACTACAAATCACAAGGTTGGCAGATCAAACCCACTAGCTGCTCCTTGGAAACCCTATATAGGGTCGCTATGAGTTGGAACCAACTCGACAACACTTAACATAACACTAGAGGAATGGACAAATTTGTCTTGGAAGAAGTATAGCCAGAAAGAATCTTAGATGCCAGAATGGCAAGCTTTCATCTTATGTATTTTGAACATGTTATCAAGAGTCTCTGGAGAAGGACATGCTTGGCAGAATGGAGGGTCTGTGAGAAAGAGAAAGACCCTCATGAGATAGATTGATATAGCGGCTGCAACATTGAGTTAAACATGGTAACGGTCACTTGGATGGCGGGGGACCAGGCAATGTTTCTTTTTGTTATATATAAGGTCTCTCTGAGTAGGATTTGATTGAAGAGCATCCAATAGCAACAGTTTTTAGAGAAGATCACCAGGTTTTTTCTTCATAGAGTCAGTGGTGGATTTGAATTGCTGATCTTCTGTTTAGTAGTTGAATACTTAGGCATTGAGCCATCAGGCTTCTTTCTGTAGTCTATAATGTACTACATTGTATTCGTTTCCATTCTTTATTAAACTGTGTATTTCAGAGTTGTATCATTTTCATTTTAGGGTGATGTAAGATAGTCTTTCATTTGGTTTCAGGAAATCTAGACCTTGTCCAGGATTCAAATCCCAGGCATCAAGGGAAAAGAACTATCATTTTCCATGCAAGGGATTGCTTCCTCATTGGAAGTGTTGGAAATCACCTTTCTAAAGGGACTGTCATAGCAGTACATGACTTCTTGAGAACAGGGCCTGAGGGAAAATGCTAAAGAGCTCTATTTTATCAATGGTTACAAAGAGGTGGGAAATGCTATCCCTGGAGAGCTTTCTAAAAAGGGAGGACATACCTCTTAGTGGTGATGGACATGAGTAAACTGACTTTCAGCATAACATTTTCCTATATGGGGCAATTATGTGAATTGACCTGAAAACAACATCTGTGTAGTTTCCACCACAGATTTCTGACTCTTGCATCAGGTTTGAACATGGTTGAGAAGTTCATAGAAATAGCTTTACATTTTGATCTCAAGAGACATATGTTGTAGAAATATCGTCCCAGAGGAGCACATTTGTAACACTAGGAAATACCCTTGTGACAGGAAAATTTTGCAATCTTTATTCATATACCATGTGTTAGGTAATGCAAGAAGACATAAACCAGGTTGCTTTATGAATATGGACAATTATTAAACCCATTCCATCCTTCCATTGTTGTTGTTAAGTGCTGTTGAGTTGGTTCCAACCCATAGCGACCCTGAACAGGGTTTCCAAGGCTGTAAATCTTTACGGGAGCAGAAAGCCTCATCTTTCTCCTGCAGAACAGCTGGTAGTTTCGAACTGCTGACCTTGAGGTTCACAACCCGATTCGTAACCACTACGCTACCAGAGCTCCTCTACTGGGTTAAAATGACAAAAGCAGTGATGGGTTTGGATACTCTCACAGGAAATGCACATGCTACACATTTGTATATTTTTCCTGAAGGAAATAGGGACAGTTTGAAATCATGCCAGGAGGATGTTTCTTAGTTTCTGTTATTGAATATGATTCTCACATGAGATTAGAAAAAAGAAGTCAGTCTGGCTGGACTTTTCCATTACCTATATAACACTCCCTAAAAATATGATTTACCAAAAAAAAATTTAAAAAAAAGTATTTTTACTCAATTTTATGGTGATAACTATGAGATAGTTCCAAACTTCACTAGGATTGTTCAGGATGCCATCAAAATTGTGAAATGACAAGCGGTTAGGAAATATTGACATGCTGTAATGAATCCCTAGTTTGAGAGAAATGAGGAACTAAGATGAAACTAAGATGAATAGGATTCCTGATTTGCACTGAAAATGGTTTAGAAATTTTCTGGTGTCTATTAGTCTCATATTTCTGGGAAATGTTTTTTAATTACTTAAAAGTTATTTATTTATTTATAAAGCAAAATTACTTAATCAGGGCTGAAGCAGATCTAGCTACGTCACCGAACAACTTGGCATACTGTATTTGTGAGCCACTCCTGAGTAGACAAGGACTAATTTCTATGCTTTTCTTCTGACAAAGGAACTGGGAATGAGAGAGGTTCATCATGACCTGTAAACGGGGCACAATCTTGGGGTATGGGGAGAAGATTAGGTAAAGGGCAGCATATGAAAGCTTGACATTTAATGGAAGTAGTTAGCATTCTGAGAATAGAGGTGATGTATACTAAGAGAACTAGGCAAGTTTCTAATTCCTCTCATATATATTCAAAGGGCTTGAAATGAAAGAAAAATGGATTCCGTGGTTTTCATTATTGATAAGAGCTACAGCAACTCATTACCCTTGGTAGAACTCAGTTTCCTCATCTATAGAATAAGGGTATTGGATTAGAAAATCTTCAAGGTCCACAGAAGCTCTGCTATCTATTGCATGTTGCTGTGATGCTGGAAGCTATGCCACAAGTATTTTGAATGCCAACAGGGTCACCTATGGGACAGGTGTCAGTTGAGCTACCAGACTAAAACAGATTCAAAAGAAGGAGAGCCAGACTACTTATGGATACCAATGCAATACTGTCAGATAGCACCAGAATATTGACTATTGAAACATGATGAATAGCACCAGAATATTATCAGATATAGTGCCAGAAGATAACCCCCTTAGGTTGGAAGGCACTCAAAATAAAAGTGGGGAAGAGTTTTGCCTCCTCAAAATAGAATCGATCATTGTGTTGTCAGTGAAGTAAATAGCTCTTGGGATCTTCATTTGCTGATGGGGAACAAGTCAAAATGAGGAGAAACAGTGGCAAACATCCATCAATAATTGGACCATGGAATGTATGAAGTGTGCATCTAGGAAAACTGAAAGCTGTCAAAAATGAAATGAAATGCATAAACATTGAAATCCTAGGCATTAGTGAGTTGAAATGTACTAGAAATGGCTGTCTTGAATCTGACAATCACATGGTTTGTAATGTTTGCAATTACAAACTGAAGAAGAATGGCATCATATTCATCATCAAAAGAATATTTCAAGATCTATCTTGAAGTATAATGCTGTCTGTGACAGGGTAACATCCATATGCATACAAGGGAGACAAGTCATTACCACTATTATTCAGATTTATGTACCAGCCATTAAAACTAGTAATGATGGAACTGAATAAGTCTACCAACTTCTTCAGTCTGAAATTGAATAAACATGCCATCAATATGTATTGATAATTACTGGTGGTTGAAATGCAAAGGTTTGAAATAGAGAAGAAAGATAATTAGTTGGAAAAATACAGCCTGATGACAGGAAATGATGCTGGAGATGGTATGTCAGAATTCTGCAATTCATTGCAAATATCTTTTTAAACAACATAAAATGTTATTATACACATGGATTTCACCAGATGGAATACACAGAAATCAAGTCGACATCTATGGAAAGAGACAGTGGAAAAGCTGCATATCATCAACCAAAATAAGTCTAGGGGCAGACTGTGGAACAGACCATCAATTATTCATATGCAAATTCAGACTGACGCTGAGGAAAATTAAAACAAGTTCATGGGAGACAAAATATGACCTGGAACATATTTCACTTGAATTTAGAGATCCTCTCAAGAACAGATTTGATGAATTAGATGTTAATGACCAAAGACCAGAAGAGTTGTAGGATGACATCAAGAGCATCGTACAGGAAGAAAGTAAACGCTCTTTAAGAAAACAAGAAAAAAACAAAAGAACAAAATGGCTGTCAGAAGAGAACTTGAAACTTATTCTCCAGCTTAGAGATGCTATAGTAAGTGGAAGAAATGAGGTGGTAAAAGAGTTTCACAGAAAATTTCAAAGGGAAACTTGAGAAGACAGCATCAAATATTGTAATAAAATGTGTTAAGATTGGTGTTGGAAAACAACAAGGGAAGAACTCTTTCAAGCTGAAAGAACTGAGGAAAAAATTCAAGACTCCACCTGCAATACTAAAGTATTATTTGGGCAAAATAGCAAATGATGCATAAAGCATTAAAAAAAGATGGAAAGAATACACTGAATCACTATGCCAAAAATAAATGGTCGATGTTCATCCATTTCAAGATGTAGTATATGATCAAAAGCCAATGGTAATGAAGGAAGAAGTCCAAGGTGCACTGAAGGCATTGGTAAAGAATAAGGTTCCAGGAACTGATGGAATACAAATTGAAATTTTTAAATGAACTGATGAAGCACTAGAGGCACTTACTCATATATGTCAATACTTTGGAAGAGATCTATATTTATGTCCATTCCAAAGAAAGTTGACTCAATAGAATGTGGAAATCATCAGACAATATCATTAATATCACATGCAAGTAGTATTTTGCTAAAGGAAATTTTAAAATGGCTTCAGCAGTACATTGACAGGGAACTGCCCTTTCCTTAAGCGAGATTCAGACAAAGAATTGGAATGAGGGATTTCATTGCTGATATCAGATGAATCTTGGTTGAAAACAAAGAATACTAGAAAGATGTTTACCTATGCTTTATTTACTATGCAAAGGCTTTGACTGTGTGGATCATGACAAGCTACCGACAGCTTTGTGGAGAATGAGTATTTCTGAAAAAAAATTTTTTTTTCATGAGGAACCTGTACATAGACAAAGAGGCAGTTGTTTAAATAGAAAATGTAAACACCGAATGGTTTAAAATCAGGGAAATTTTTCTCCAGGTTGTCTTCTTTCACCATACTTTTTCAGCCTGCATTCTGAGCTCATAATCTGAGAAGATAGATTTTATATAGAAGAACGTGGCATCAGAATTGAAGGAAGACTCATTAACAACCTGTGATATGCAGATGATACAACTTTGCTTGCTGAAAGTGAAGAGGACTTAAAATACTAATGGAGTTCAAAGACCACAACCTCTGGTATATGTTGCACCTCACTGTAAAGAAAACAAAATTCCTCACCACTGGAGCAATAAATAACATCATGATAAATGGAGAAAAGATTGAAGTTGTCAAAGACTACATTTTGCTTCAATCTACCATCTGTTGATGGACTGGTGAAGCAGGAGTCAAGAAATCAAACAAGATATTGCATTAGGCATATCTGCTGCACAAGACCTCTTTAAAGTTCTCAAAAGCAGTTTGAGGACTAAAGTATGGCTGACCCAAGCCATGGAATTTTCAATAACTTCATATGCATGTTAAAGCTGGATTAAATTAGACGATAGATGAATTAACACATTTGAGTTATGGTGTTGGAGAAGAATATTAAAGGTACCATGGACTCCCAGAAGAAGAAACACATGTGTGCTGGAAGAAGTATAACCAGAGTGCTCCTTAGAATTCATGATATCCAGACTTTGTCTATCATACTTCAGACATATGATCACGAATGACCAGTCCCTGGGAAAGGACATCATGCTTGGTAAAATGGAGGGTTAGTGGAAAAAGATGAAGACCTTCAATGAGATGGACTGGCACAGTGGCAGCAACAATGGACTTGAGCATAGTAGTAATTGTGATGATGGCACAGGAGTGTACAGGTTTTCATTCTGTTATATATAGGGTAATGGTGGGTCAGAACTGACGCATTGGCACATAACATGAACAGGTAATTAAGTATACTGTCCATCCATTTCCCTTCTCCCCATAAAACCAAAGCAAGTAAAAAAAAATTGCATTTATCTCATATCAGAAATTCTACATTCAGGTAATCAGATGATCAACGAATAATTCAAAGACCCTTCTTGTGAAAAAAAGAAATATCATTAGGGTCAGACCCCTTAATATCTGCCCAGAATTTTTCTACTGTGCCAGCTCATCCCTTTCTCTACTTGCCCAATGTTCTACTGGCTTTATCTTCACCCCAAAACTGGAGTTTCTCACAGTAAGACCTTGCCTTCTCCCTTAGTACAACAATCTTCCCCTCCTGGCTAACTCTTGCACAGACTTCAGAACTCACAATATAACAAAACCTTCCTTCATGAAGACTGATCTTCCAGACATTGCATCCTCTTCCTTTAAAAAAACTAAAATCTCATTTAATGGTTCTCTCTTCTTTACTCTCTAGCATATGAGCATTTTTATATTATTATATTTTTAACAGCTTATTCACCATTCCTACCACTGGTCTGTAAGCTGTTTGGGGCAAGGATCTTTTTTTTTTCTTAAATGTTTTATTGTGAATGATGTGATAGTTTACATGGGAGAACATTAGTTTTACATTCATTCTATCGTATATCATCTCATTGCCATGGTTACAATCCCCTCCATGTAATCCTTTTCCCTGGGCCCCCAGGTCTTCAGCACACAGTCACTCTCCCTCTCTGGATCTAAAGTCTCCAGCTGCTCCGTCGCTCCACGTCATTATCTCTGGCTCCATTTCAGGCATCACTGCTTCTCTGGGTAGGGTCCCGCTCTCTGCTCTTCTCCCTTGATGGTCCTAGGGACCTCCACTCCAAGACTGAAAAGTTAATCACTCCACTCCTTGCTATAAAATGTCTACTTTTACATTTCCAACCCTCACAATCAGTCCTGATAACAATTATTCACTATTGTATCACAAGGACCCGTCTGCATTTCATTGCATCAGCCCCACCTTGTCAGATTGAATACTACTCACTGGA
>NW_006408626.1:2980342-3016966 GCF_000296735.1 Chrysochloris asiatica
CACTTAGCCCATTGAGACCTGTCTAATTGTTCTCCCATCTGCTGTGTTCTTCCATTCCCCTCCCCCTACTTGTATATTGCCCTCTCCCTAGCACCCAAACTACCCTGTGTCTAATCCCTGCCCTGTGCTCCACCTTCCCCTCCCTCCTCTCACCCACTCCCAACATCCCAATAATCAACAAAGAATTCCCCCCACCCCCCTTTAGTATGGGTTCTTTCCCTTAGTCTTTTACAGTAGTGGTCCTATGCAGTATTTCTCTTTTTGTGACTAATTTCACTCAACATAATGCCTTCAAGGTTCATCCATGTTATGTGGTGGCTTGCAGCTTAGGGGCAAGGATCTTATAATTTATCTTTGAATTGCAGGGCTAAGCACACTGCCTGGCAGTAATCAGCCACTCACCCACTGTCATCAAGTCGATTCTGAAATCGTGACCCCATATAGGCTTTCTGAGGCTGTAAATCTTTACAGGAGCAGACAGCCTTTTGTTTCTTCAGTGGGGTGATTGGAAGGGTTGAGCTGCTACCTCAAGGTCAGTGGTCCTGTGCTTATCCTATAGTGCCATCAGGGCTCCTTGCCTGGCACTAAGAGGTGCTCAATAAATGTTGATGAATAAATGATTTAACACTGTTTAGGGAAAGATGCTGGTGTGGTGTGTGGTGCTATAGCCTCAACACTGGACTGTGAACTACAAGTTTGTCAGTTAAAATCTACCATCTGCTCCTGAAACCCTATACAGGGTCACTATGAGTTGGAACCAACCGACGGTATTTAACAACAACAAAGTGAAAGATGCTGAGACAAAGTTATGTTTTCATTGGCAACCCAGACACGTGTCTGCTCTTCTTAATAGACTATTGTAAATGAGTGCTCTATTACCTTCCCGTTGGGAAGAGTCTAACAGCAGAGGTAATACCAATCACTTTCCATTTGCATGCAATTGTCAATTTTCCTCAGCTGTGTTTAGATGATCAAAATGGAGTCTAATCTGGTACCATCCGTTGGAGAACATTCCATTCTAATAGATGCTTTCATTTCATTCTAATAGAAGTACGTCACAAACAAGATACTTAATTCTGCATCATAAACTTCTAATGTTTCATTAGGTTGATGGAGTTTTATGTTTGTTGAAGTTGGGTGATGAGCTGTATATTCTTTTCTACCAGGCAAAGCCTTAGATTGTCCCCTTCTTCCTGTAACACCATCCTATCCCAGGGTTCAGTAGAAATCTGGGATTTCTGGAGTTAGTATACTTCTTTTTCAAGATGCTTTTCCATCCTTAAAGAGAAACAAACATTTTTGACATACTGATGAGAGGTCAGAGGTCATCTTTCTCTGTAGTATATACCTTAGTGGGCACAAAGTCCTATTTGAGGCAACACTTACTATCCTTCCAATAAAATCTCCCAATACTCCTTCAATAATTCTGGGAATGGTTTAAAGACACGATTGAGATGGAAAGTAGAGAGTGGTCTTCTGTACTGAGCCACTGATGGCTGAAGACTCATCTCTTGATTACTTTACTCATTCAAGAAGCATTTATGGTCTTGGGATTGAAATACACCTAGAAATACAGAAATGAATAGGACATGGTCTTAAAGCCCATGTTGATGATAGTTTAATAAAAATACAGATGATTTGATGACAGAGTAATAACTGCTAACACAGAAGCAAGTACATTTTATTTTATGACATGTGAGTGGACCAGAGCAAAGTGTATAAAATGTGGACCTTACTTCTTTAGAATCTCTACTTTTTATTTATTCCTTCACAGACTGGGTCAACTGCTATATCTTATAATGGTTTATAATTATCAACCCAGAGCAGGTGGAGAGGAATATAGAGCTATGGCATGAATCTAGACCATTTACCTATATGATGTACTCAGTCTACAGAGAATAGATTCCTATTTTCCTACCTTATTGGACCTCACAGGAGTCCTGATATGGCACTTTTTGATCAACACTGGACTGCTAACCACAGGGTCAACAGTTCAAACCCACCAGCTGCTTCACAGAAACCCTATAAAGGGTTGCTATGAGTTGGAACTGACTTGGCGACACTTAACAAAAACAACAGAATCTCACAGTCTTGTGGGAAGAAATGCCATTTGTAATCTTGCCTTTTCTTGGCTTGGTAGAAACATGAACAAGGTATAGTGAGAGCAAAATGAAGTCTACAATATACAACAGGGTTTATGTGGTGTGTGTGTGTGTGTGTGTGTATGTGTGTGTGAAATAGAGATAGGAAGCTTTGTGAACTGTGTCTTGAGATATGAATAAATGTTCACTAGGTCAACAAGGGAACAAATAGTATTGTAGAAAAGATGGACTAGTAGTTCAAACCTGTTAAATCAAGTGAACTATGATAGTATAGATGTAGCAAAGCGGACTAGGACTTCTTCAGAGCACATAAAATCTGTAGTCTTCATATGTACATGACAAGTATCAGCAGTCCAAAATGCAGGTGGTTGGAGACAGAGAAGGTAAATCCTCACAGTCTTTACTTTGCTCTACAGCACATGGATCTTCATGCTGTCTAATGTGCAATTATTCTGGATAGTTTTGAACATGTTGGTTTTATCTTCTTAGATAATAAGCTACAGAAGAGAGCGTCCTTTTAACTCCCTACATTCCCAATTATCTTCACTCTTATCTAGCACAGCAGTGGGAAACCACATGAGACTAAATACATGTATACAATTTGACCAGCTGTTTCAAATGAAAAAGATTCCAGAGGCAGATTTGAGTTCCATGGCAGGGATAAACTCACTGAGCACTTAATGTCTTATATTTAGCTTAAAAAT
Organism: Chrysochloris asiatica; assembly: GCF_000296735.1. Lineage (NCBI taxonomy): Eukaryota > Metazoa > Chordata > Mammalia > Afrosoricida > Chrysochloridae > Chrysochloris > Chrysochloris asiatica. The sequence continues at coordinate 2,983,149 of NW_006408626.1, forward strand.
CCTTACCCTCTTGATAGCCACTTATATCATTTTTCACTAAGCTTATCATAAAGTTTTGTTTGTTTTACTAATCATGATCATTTCCCCCATTTTTGCTATTATATTTGCATAATTTTTATTGCTTTATTCCATTTTAAAAACCAATAATGAAATTAAGTTTGGAGCAGAGTAAGACAAAAAACAATGGTGGTAACTAGTTCAAAGTTTATTTCTACATTCTAGTTCAAAGAATTTGCTGTATTAGTTTATGCAAGTTGGGTCTTAAAAGTCTTTGGGAGCCTGAACATTTACAAATCATTCTCATTATCTAAGCATTGAAGATTTCTTCAAATTAAAAAAGTGGAAAAGTTTGCTTTAAGATAATTCTCAGGAAAAATAAAAGCACTATTAACGGCAAGGATAGTTTTACGTGGCTTAGGTCATGAAAATTAGATGGTCATGGCCATTCTGCTCATCAAGTTCATCATTGCTGGAGACATATTATTACTACATTAATTTGATTAAAAAAAAATCTAAAATCCATTCAATTGGCCTCTGACATGGGGAATAAGAGTAAGAGCTGACACCTCACAAGAAGTGATAATTGCTACATATCAGCCACATTCACCAAATATCATCATGTTTTGTTGCTATCAGTTTACAGTGCTGCTTGAGGCTGTTTGGGAAGAGGAAAGGTCTGGGATGAGCAAGCCTGGTTTGAATTCCAATCCATTACTTCCTAGCTTTGAGAGTAAGGGCTAATCACTGAAAATTTCAGATTCTATTTATCAGTAATGCAAGATGATTTATATTTACATATGGCCTAGCATAACATCCGCCACTAGTAGACAATAACTTGTAGATATGATTATTTCAGAGAGTATGATTTAAATGGAGAGGTATAGTGGCAACATGATTTAGGGGATAGAAGAGTGGTTTTGCAGCAATACCTAGTGTTCAGATCTAAGTATTTTGCATATCTATCAACTCTATTCTTCAGTTTGCTTATTTGTAAAATGAAGGAAATAAGAATATCCAAATTTGAACACTACCTTTTAATCTGTTTGGTGGCTTGCATATTGCTGTGATGTTGGAAGCTATGCCACTAGTATTTCAAATACAGGGTCACCTGGTTTCAGTGGATCTTTCAGACTAAGACAGAGAAGGAAGAAAGGTCAGATTATCTACTTCTCCCAAATAGCCAATGAAATCATATCAGAACATTGTCTGACTTGCTATGTTGTCAGGAGGGTTTCAGTCAAGGAGGACATCATGTTTGATGACACAGAGGGCCAGCAAGGCCATGGGAGACCCTTGGTGAGATGAATTGACACAAAAGCTGCAACCACGGACTCAAACATTCAGTAAATGTGAGGCTGATGCAAGACTAGGCAATATATCATTCTGTTGCACATTAGGTCATCATGACTCAGAGTCAACTCCATGGCAGCTATCTTTCTACCATCTATGCAGATTTAAAGATAAATGCATATAAAGTCATGAGTATAATGCCTGTCACATAAGCACACTATAAAGTTGCTTTATTATTAATTTCATGTTCAAATCTTAAAGATAGAGAAATTATAGTTTTAAGCTGTTCTCTGTTGTGAATGAGGAATCAAAGACAAACGTTGTTCTTACTGAGGTGGAACACCATCTAACCAGTGGTGTCTTGATAAATGCTTAGCAACTGCCACTCTCCCCTTGTCTCCTAATGGAAGTCTTAAGATGTAGTGTTTTTGGATTTCCATGGTGTAAATTCTACCACCCTGAATGGTTTCAAACTATCAATATGATGTTAATAAATATGGAGTTGGGAAGAAATACTAACAGGTAGGTCTTGTAGGAGCCACCTTTTTGTACACAACTGGGCTATTGCCTCTCCTTGGATCCATGTAATGAATAAGAGCTACAAGATTTCATCATCTGGACTATTCTATGTGAAGTGTAGAAGCTGTTCCTCAAAATCTATGACAGATAATTCTGATTGTCATGGTACACTCACAGCACTGACATTTGGAGACTGGTACCAGTCTTGGCTTTGTCAGGAGCTCTGAGACCTACCTTGGACAGATCACTTCACCCCTTCTGAGATGCCATCAAGTGTGAAATCCACAGGATTTTGAGATTATTTCCATCTCTAAAATTCATTATTCAGTGATTCCAAAGATATAGCCTTTCCATTGCCTTTTCCTGGGTCATGTGCCTTTTTATCTTGAGATAAAATAAAGAGACCTTGGTTTTCACAAGCTCTGTAGGGGAAAAAATAATTAAAGTCCCCTTATCTTTATGAGTCCTGATGAATATGTGTTCTGGGTGAAAAGGATTTTATTTATCATTACAAGAGAACATTCTGAAAAGAACCCTGCCAGTGATTAAATATTTGAATAAAGCACACCTTTCAGGTTGTTGTGTTGTTTCCTGAGATAATGTAGCTTGGAATATTATTTCTCCTTAATGTACCCTCCTAAGGTAGTTTTTTTTTTTTCTACATTGCAAAATGTAGTAGTTGTGGTGGAATAAAATTAAATTCATTTATATTGTTCATAACCACTACAAGCTGCCTTATGTGCTATTTGCAATATCTGCCTACAAAATAAAGGATGATTTTACACAAAATTATGCTATATTTTAAATAAATGATCTACCTACATTTTGCTGTCAGGCAAATACACAAACCTATATACAACTACACAAAACCTGATGGGGTCCAAGCAATATTTGTACACCTATGGAATTAAAACTGAATCTGAGTCCATGCTTTTGGATTGTTAAATAGGAATAATGCCATCAACCATTTCAATGCTCTTGGCACTTAAGAAGTTAGAACATACAATGCTAAAAAGAGAAAATCTTATTGGAAATATATATTTCTAATTCTCTTTATAAAACAAAGTAGAAGTGTTTGAATAAAGAACTAAAAAGCATGTAAAACTTATCAACAATTACTCTGGCTTAGACATCTAGACTAGAAGTGCATCAATTATTTACCTTCCCCTTCTGCAGCAGCAATACTAAAAGCTTTATCTTTGGAAAACAAAGCAATCCACTGATTGTGCTGTTCAGACAAAGAGTTTGTTCACTCAGTGAACAATTTGTCAATAGTTAGGATTGCTCTAACAGGTAAGGTTACTGGTCAATTACCTATTTCACAAATATCTCGTGAGCACCTACTATATGCAAGGCACCTGACTTGACACCATGGGATGAATACGAGAATGGATTAGTCTTAGATCCTATAGAGGGTTGAGTGGTGACTCCCAAAATAGATAGGTTCAAATCCTAATTTCCCAAATCTGTAAATGGAAAAATGGTCTTTGCAAATGCAATTAAGTTAAGGATTTTGAGTTGAGAAGATCACCCTGAACTATATATATGCTTAAGTCCCAAATCCAATGGTTAGTGTCCTTTTAAGAGAGAATCAGGGGGAAATTTATACCTAGATAGAAGAAGGGGCAGAAATTGGACCACAAGACGAGGGATGCCAGCAGCCACCAAAAATTAAAATAGAAAGGACATGAATTCTTCCCTGGAATCTTCTGAGTGAATGTGGCATTTTTGACACCTCTATTTCATACTTGTGGCCTCCAGAACAGTAAGAGAATCTGTGAGAGAAAACTGTGGTGTTTTAAGTCACATAGTTTATAAATTTTTATAATTTATTATGATAACCTTAGGAAACTAACACAGATCTTGTCTCCAAATACATATTTCTTACAACAGTATGAGGGGGTTTCAAAACGTTCATGGATATATGAAATTGAAAGATTTAATGGAGTATTTTTTCCACAAATTTTTTGAGGTCACCTAATAGGGTTCTGGTATGGTGATGTCAAGAGCACAGCCTTCAGTATGGATTGCATCTCACTGTAAAGAAAACAAAAATCCTCACCACTGAACCAATAAACAACATTCTTATCAATGGAGAAAAGATTGAAGTTGTCAAGGACTTCATTCTTCTTGGATCAACTATCAATACTCATAGAAGCAGCAGTCAAGAAATCAAACAATATATTGCATTGGGCAAATCTGCTGCACAAGACCTTTTTAAGTGTTGATGAGCAAAGATGCCAGCTTGAGGACTAAGGTGTGCCTGACCCAAGCCATGGTATTTTCAATAGCCTCATATTCATGTGAAACCTGGACAGCGAATAAGGAAGACTGCAGAAGAATTCATGCTTTTGAGTTATGGTGTTGGATGAGAATATTGAAAGTGCCATGGGCTGCCCATAGAACTAACAGATCTGTGTTAGAAAAAGTACAGCCAGAATGCTCCTTGGAGGCCAGGATGGCCAAACTTCGTCTCTAGTATTCAGACATGTTGTCAGGAGGGACCAATCACTGGAGAAGGATATCATGTTTGGTAAGGTGGAGGATCAGAAAAAAAGAGGAAGACCCCTAGAGAGATGGATTGGCAAAATGGCAGCATCAATGTGCTCAAGCATGGCAAAAATTGTGAGGTTGGCCCAAGATCGGGCAGTGTTTCATTCTGTTGTGCATAAGGTCGCTATGAGTACCAACTTGATGATACAACAAAACAATGATAACAACAAAAAACAATGGTGATGTGGGATAAAGCACTGAACCACAAGGTTGATTTGAACCACAAGGCTGGTGGTTCAAATTCACCAGCTGCTCCTTGGAAACCCTATACAGGGTTGCCATAAGTTGGAACCAACTCTACAGCACTTAACAACAAACATCAACAATATATTGACTGGTAAGAATAGGAGTTTAAAGGAAGGAGAGTCTGCTTTTGATTGGTAGTATAAGGACATATTTAGTAGAGAATGAATCATTTGAAAAGCTTCTTAAAAATGAGCTGGGTTTGGATTTAGAAAGATTTAACCATTGATGTTGGGCCAGAGAGTGGTGGTAGGTTGATATGGCTGGGGTTGACATGGGGAGAGGGGTTGTGGCAGTGCATTCCAGCTGGAACTACGCTTGAGAGCAGAGGTCCACAGGCTGTAAAGTAGGAAACTGCTCAGAGAAGGAGTTCAAAGAGTTTGGTAATGAAAGAGCTACAGATAATATTGAAATCAGGGAAGGCCTTTTGTACTAAGTCAGAGTGTGAACTTCTATAGGCAATAGAGAATTCATTTTTAACCAGGAGGATAACAGGATCAGAATTATGTTTAAGAAGAATCTTTGGCCATGGTATGATTTAGAGGACCTAAGTATTGTAGGTGTAGAGAAACTGGTTATTGTTATTGTTGCTAAGTGCCATTGAATTGGTACCAACTCATAGAGACCTGTATAGTGTTTCTAAGAAGCAGCTGGTGGGTTTGAACAGCTAACCTTATGGCTAGCAGTCCAGTACTTATTGTACAGCACCACAAGGAGAAGACAATATTAGTTTAAAGAAGTTAGTTTATCATAGGGCAACTTTATGATAAAACATACCTGCAGATGTTTGATGTGTGCTGTTATTTGCTCTCCTAGATTGAGCTGTGACCAAACTTGATATAAAGACATTTAGTTTAACTTCTTAATGTTCAAGGTAAAGTATACCATTTCAGTTTTCTAACTCTCAATGTATGGTCCATTTTGAGGCACAAGAGCTATACCAATTTTATTGTTGCTATAATACTGCTTCATTCCATGATATTAAAGAGGATTTCTTCTGCTTCACAAACTTTGTGTATTTTGTTTCTGCCTTCCCGATCATAAATAGTGATATAGGACAAATATTGCCTTCAGGTATTTGTTGATTGAGTTATGAAATATGCCCATTGTTTGAGCTTTGGGGCATCCAGACACAATAATACATCTTGAGCCTCCCTTTTCTAATCTGTCCAAGATTTCCCCATCAGTCAAGCTAGTGCCTGATTAAGAAGGCCTTGTCCTGATGGTGAACAGCAGTTGGGAAGTGAGCGAGAAAGATATGGACTGTCTTTGTAGTTCATATTGTGGGTTTCCAACTCAGAAGAAAATATTGTTGGATCCTTGGGATGAGGTTGTAAGGTAACTCAGTCAATATGCAGCTGTTAAAAGTGGAGCAGGAGTCCTAATGGATGCTCATTCAGATGGCTGATGAAATTTATTAACATTTGGGAATCCCTGGATAGTGCAACTGATCAACACACTCAGTTGGTAACCAAAAAGTCAAAGGCCCCAGTCTACTCAGAGACACCTTGGGAGAAAGCCCTAGTGATCTATGGGAAAAAACAAAACAAAACAAAAAACCCACCATTGAAAACCCCTATGTAGCACAGTTTTACTCTGACATACATTGGATCTCCATTTGTCTAAATTAACTAGACAGTAACTAGTACTGGCAAAAAAGAGACTAGATTGTCAGAGAAGATTTTTCAGATACAGTAATGTTTAATTGAATACCTAATGGGTATGGGATCATCAGGCAGTCGAGTCAGGGAGAATTCTAGAAATAGGGCACAGCATGTACAAAGATCTACAGAAAGGAAGCAGCGGATAGAACCAGCACAGAGAAGGGAAGACTAACATCTAATAGAGTAAAAAGGTAATTAATTCTTATATTTGAAATCATGGATATCTTTTGAGATCTATTGTAATATATAGAGACTCTATCCAGAGTCATGCTTATATATGTACACTAAATAAAGTTCACAGATTTCCAAAATCTGCCCACCAACTTTAGAGTAAGAATTCTACCTTAGAAACAAGTGTAATGGGAACTGGATTCTAGGAGGGGAATCATCTTTGACAGCAAAAGAAGGGTTTGGAATAAGCGTAGTCTTTTCTGTAATGTGGGGGTTTGGGGGTTCTTGGTTCACAAAAGCTGATGTGAATAATAAGAGATGTTTCTATTCTTATGCATATCTGTGAATTTGCTTGCAATAGTCATGGTGGAATTTGATAATAACAACTCTCCTCTTCCTGGCTAGGATCTTTCCCAGTGCAGTTTCCATCTGCCCTCGGGAGTATGCACAGTGTGAGGGACTAAGGCAGAGAATAGACTCCACGGCATTGATTTTCTGACTGAGTGGTCTTCCAAAGCATCAGCAAGAATATTAGTGATACTGTTGAATACAAACCATTTCCTAATGCATTTTTAATTAGTATTTGGCCTGTTAAGTTAATCAATTTGTAGAATATATGGAAGGAAAGGCCTGCTAAAATTGGGTTCCTATTTGTTGAGGTAAACTTTGCCATAAACTTAAAACTACAAGCTAGCGGCTTCCTTTGCATGGGAAATGTGGGCAGGCAGGTAGACAGATTCCCTGTGGAGACTGTTTTCAATATTAATTTTCATGCTGTGTCTTAAATGGTTTTTGTTTTGGTGTTAAAAGGTTTGTGAAGATTAGATTATTTAAATGGCAAAATCAATTTTCCTAAACTTGGACAGTCTTCTGCAGTCAAGGGTAAAAAGTCAGAATGTAGGGGGAGGGGAGTTTTGTGCATCTCATTTGTTCTTTTTCAAATGTGTAAACAAACTGAATTATTAATACAAAGAAAAGCAGGGTGTGCATCAGAGGTAAAGCAAAGGGCGTAACATGCACCTGTTTTTTTATTTGTTTTTGTGGGGCGTTGCTAATCGTGAGGATGGTTGAGTGTAATCTTCCAACCATGGCCATGGTCAGAAACCTCATCAGGGACTGGTCTCCCTGAGCTTAGAAGCATCTTTGTTCAGGTGTCAAAAAGATGCAGGCAGAAAATGGGAGATAAAAATGTGCAGTGTGACTGTTCAGAGGAGGAGTTGAAGTGTGCCCTGAGGAAAGTAACTGTAATTTGTCAAACTAAAAATGCCTTCCTTTTCCCAGAACCTGAGTGTAGCTTAAGTAAAGTTTGATTCTAAGTCAACAGAGACATAAGCCTGTAGACTGTAGAAGACTTGTACTATGATCTGAGGTGGACCTGTCCACAAGGAGCTTCCCTTTGTGCAAAGAAGAACCTTAGACATCAATATACTGATACTCTTCACTCTGGTTTATGTTGAGGTCATGATCAAGCAGCCTAACACACAGCAGGCTTTTGATAGAAGTTTGGTAAGATAATGAAAAATTGTTTGAATAAAAAATATACAGCCATAACGCTATGAAAATAAATGGAAAGAAAAGATTAGCTTTGACTTGAGGAATTGGGGCCATTTCTTAGAGGATTTATGATTTGATCTAGGTCTTGAATAAGTGTAAGAATTTTGATGGGGTATTCTGATGGGGAAAAGAAGCTATATCACTATTTAGAAAACATAATTTGAGGAATACTCATAAATCTGAATATTCAGAACTGTGCAAAGGAGTGACTATGCCCAGGGTCTTGGTGTGAGGTGATGGATTGCGGATGCTGAGACTAGAGGAGATTGTAGAGTCATTCATGGAGTGATTTTATTCTGAGGGTGCTGTGGAGATCCTGGGTTCTGAGTGAGGAAGGAGGTGTAATAATCCTATGGGAATTTGGGGAAGATCATTTTAATGGGAGTGTGATGATAAAGGTTATGTGTCAACTTGGTTCAGCCATGATTCTCCATGGTTTAGTAGATATTACGTAATCGTCTCCATTTTGTGATCTGATGTGAGCAGTAAAATGGTTGAAAAGAGAGTTCCTTGGGGGTGTGGTCTGCATCCATATATATGGATGTTTTGGCAAAGGTTTCTCTCTTGGTCCTGCATTCAACTTGTCATCTTCTGATCTCCAGCTCTTGGGATGTGAGCCAGCAACCTGAACTGCAGACTTTGAAATTTATAAGCTCCCACAACCCCATGAAACAGCATCCTTCTGCCTGATCTATTGATTCTGGGTCCATCAGACCCTGCAACCACATGAGTCAGAAGAAGACTCCAAGCTATTGTCTGACACATGGATTTGAAGCTTGCTATACTCCACAACTGTGTGAGTCATTTCCTTGCAATACAAAGGAGCTTCAAAAAGTTTGTAGAACACTGGAATGAAAAGGTAATGGAATTTTTCCACAAACTTTTTGAAGCACCCTCATAAGCATATATAGATAGGCTTCACTGGCTTTGCTCCTCTAAAGAATATAGCTTAAGATAGGTGATTGGCATTGTAGGTGTCCCTTTCTTCAGAATGCCAGGAAATATTACCCATCTGTTGCCCTCTGGCTCTGCACATACATTTCCAAGGTCTCTTGCCTCCCCTGCACTGGAGATCAAGCTTTGTTTTTGGATTGGAGCTCTTAAGTGCAATAAATTTAAATTTGTATTTCACTTTAGAATTCTTCAGTCACTCTCAATCAGGTGTAGTAATAAGTGGGTTTTATGCTTTCAAGAGGACACTAAAAATTCCTAGCAAAGGAGTCTCAAACTAATAGTTACAATAGTGTACCCCTACCCGTGGACCCACCTATTCCCACCCCTCTACACCTGAAATTCTGAAACCTCCTCAAGGAAAAGTCCGTGTCCTCCCTCCTGTCCCCTAAGAGGAATTACTGCCACGATGAGCTGTCTGAGTGATGGCAGTATGCTTTATTGCTTGGAGGTGGTTGGATGGGGGAGAAGGTTGGAATTAATGTGCTATAATGTGGGGTGATGATGCTTTGCTCCCTGTTATTGAAGACAGGTTGCTTAAGTCTCCAAGTTCAAAGTAAGATCTCATGGCTAAATGGTCTGTGTTGACCATCCCAACTCAAGGAACTCCAGAAATCTGGACTTCAAAATTAAAACTGCTTCTCATTGGTTAACTAGTAATACTTTTCAGGGAGGTATTAATCCTCATTGCTTTGCCTTTCAATAGCTCTTGAAAATAGTTGGGGAGCTTTAAGGGTAAATCACAATACTAATTTGCTGCTTTCATAAACTCTATTTATAATCTATTCATCTCCTGTTTGTGTTTCTTCTTCCTCTGGCCACTCTTCATATTATAATTTTCCTTTTGAATATCTGTTTTCTCTTCTCTCACCCATATTTCTCACATTTTCTTCTTTCTGCTTGCATCATCTGTTGTTAGTAACCATTTGAAGATTAAGTCAATGAATATAATTTCTCTCTAATCAATGAAAAATGATCATGTGAAGGTATTAGTTCAAAATTCTAGAGCACTCACTTTGCCTGGAAAGAGATGAATTGGACGAATTTTCATACCTGCATAAGGAACCAATTTCTGTTGTTGTTAAGTACCTTCGAATCAGCTTACATACAAAACCATCCTGTATAAGGTTTCTGAGGCTGGAAATCTTTATAGGAGTAGAAAACATCATCTTTCTCCTGTGGAGAGGTTGGTGGGCTTAACTCGCAGACCTTGTGGTTTGTAATCCAAAAAGAATGAAGAGTTGCATAAAAACTGATCTTAGCATTTGCCTCATTTATGATTCCATGGGTAGCAGAATGCTATGGGATAAAAAGATCTACTCTTCTGTTTAACTACATTTTCCTCTTTTCTCTTCTATGCACTCCTATCTATATATTTCACCATCTTTTAATTTCCCAAATTTCCCTTTCCTTTTCAATTTACCACAATATGGGACTGAAAATATGTATCTCAGCAATTTTGATATATAATGAAAATGTATGCTCTATTCAACATCTTTCTCCTAAATGTGTGGCGAACACTATAAGAGTTATCGTTGTTGTTGATAAGTACGGTGGCGTCTGTTCCAACTCATATCAACATTGTGTAGGGTTTCTAAAGAATCACTGGTGGGTTTGAACCATCGACCTTGTGATTAATAGTGTCATACAGTGACACACCTGAAGTCCTGAAGAAGCTCTGTTTGAAAAGCATGGTCAGTGGTTTAAACTCACCAGCTGCTCCTCAGAATCCCTATACAGGATCACTATAAGTTGGAACCTACTCCGCAGCACTTAGCAACAATAACAACACAGCGAACTACTAGGACATTGATGTTGTTGTTATTGCTAAAAGTTATCAATTCCTACTCATAGCAACCCTGGATAGGGTTTCGGAGGGGCAGCTGGTGGGTTTGAACCATTGACCTTACAGTCTAGTACTTGTCCTACAGAGCCATACCAGGACTCCAACGAGGACATAGAGGCTATTTAAACAAACAAATAAACAAGCAAACAAATGTTTAAATACACTCCTGGTCTTCAGGAATATTAAAATCTAGTCAAATCTAACATTTAAGAACCATAGGTGTCCAGGTATAATGCTGTAGGATAAGGACTGGACTGCTAACAGCACAGTTCAAACCCACCTATACTGGTTCATTATGAGGTGGAACTGTTGTGATGGCAATTAACAAACAAACAAAAACAAAAGTTGACCAGAAGGCGTCCTGGTAGCCCATTGGGTTAAGTTGTGGGCTGTGGTTCAAACCAATCAGCTGCTGCACCTGAAAAACTCAGTCTGTCTGCTTCCATAAAGATTTATAGTCTCGGAAATCACAAGGGCAGCTCTACTCTGTCCTGTGGGGTCACTCTGATTGGGAATTCAATCTGTGGCAGTGGGCTTGGTTAAACAGTTGTTGTTGTTAAGTGCCGTCGAGTCGGTTCCAACCCATAGAGACCCTGTACAGAGTTTCCAAGGCTGTAAATCTTTATGGGAGCAGAAAGCCTCATCTTTCTCCCATGGAGCAGCTGGTAGTTTCGAACTGCTGACCTTGCGGTTCACAGCCTGATTCGTAACCACTACGCTACCAGAGCTCCTTTTGGTGAAACAGAGAACATGATAAATACAAGGATTCCTGTCTCATTTCCAAGGCTTGAGGCAAAATACACGGTTGTTTTTTTTCCTATTCTTCTGTCAAAATAAATAAAACCCAAACAAAAACAAAAGAAACTAGTAAAAAGGCAGCTTTGAAGTAAAGACATTTTCTGGTAAGGGATGGCTGGAAGAAGAGAGACTCTCTCACCTGCAATCTTTGGCTCTGGTGGTGTTGCAGACTGTGCAGAGGTTTGAGGCCCTATAGGCCTGAGTGTAACAGATCTAGCCACTTGGCAGTTAATAGCAAATTGTTTTTCATCAAATTGTTTAATCATATTTATTTAATTCCAAACATGAGCCCTGGATGTCCACAGAGAAATGCAATATTCCCCTAAGTTTCTAAGGTCAAGATTTTCCCCCTAGAACCAAGCAGTAAAACTTCCTCAGAGGACGAACAAGGACAGGTTTACTGGGATTAAGCAGGGAGGCTCTGGAGAGGAACTGCCCGGGGTATATTCACTTGGGGTGGAGCGGTAAATTCTGGGAATACGGGATTAAGGACAATGGGGACAACGCCCTCGGACCACCCTGGGTTCAATCAGTTTGATCCAAGTGAAGGTTAAACCCAGTAAGGAAGAAAGGAATATTGGTTTAAGTAAGGTTTACTGGCTTAATTTATCTTAAAGATTGTCTTGTCTGAACAATACCATTCTTCTTCTGTAAAGATCCCTCCCCGCTTGGTGTGAAGCTCCTCCCCTGAATAAAGCAGAGGCCCGAGCATCCCCAGGTGTGCATTGCTGGTTGGGAGGTATGGAGTAAAGATTGTGGTGCATTACTGGTTGGAAGGCATGCAGTAAAGATTGCAGGGCAGTGAGTTGCTGCCTGCAGAGGCCACGATGCCTGTACTCCCAAGCCTGCCCACCAGTGATGCATCCACCCTGGCTTTGGGGTGCCTCATTGTCTCCCTTCCTCTGTTTGTCTGTGTATTCTTTTGCTATCCCTATCGCCGCTGGATCTCCCCTCCTTGTGAACCAAACACTCGTGAACAACACAACTATGTCGAGGGCAGACCCCGACATGGTAGGAAGCTTAGGAACTGATTGCTTATTTAAGAGCTCAGGTAATATTTGGCTGCAAAGGTGAGCCAACTTTTCCTCAACAGCAGCCTCCCTGCACACTGCTGAGCTACAGATCTCTCATATTGTGGTCACATTTTCTGTACCTAAGAGTGTTTCCAAGAATGGTACAAACACAGCTACCTGGGTCATTCTTTCAAGGAAAAGTTAGCCGATTTCAGTCTAGATAGGAAAAGCATAGTTGCTGTGTGTACCATCGAGTTGATTCTGAGTCAGACTGACCCTATAGGACAGAGAAGAGCTGCTCTATAGGGTTTCCTATACTGGAATCTTTACCAGAATGGATCCTGAAGTCTTTCCTTCCATAGTCTCTGATGAGTTTGAATCATCAGCTTTTCCTTAACCACTGGTGCCACCCAGGATCTTTAGGGGAAGCATTAGAAGCAAACATTTGCAGAAGATCTTTCTGAATGGATCTAAAAAGGAATTATTTGTTGAAGTAATCGATTATTAGGTGGACTGAGAAGGTTTCTCTATTGCTCTCTATTTGCTTGTAACACGGATGGGAGCCTTTTCCCGACAGGGCTATTTCCATTAGTGTTGCATTTTATTGAGATCACTGCCTCTCACCAGTAGGTTAGAGCCATTAGTGCTCCAATTTTTAGCCACAGTGACCTCTCATCACCCAGGTTGTTTTGCCTCACGATCACACAAAGCACACAATTATAGCACCACTGGCATTTTGGATTTCATTACAATTCATATTTCGTTTAGCACTTTCCCTCTCATGTACTTTAATTTCTGTGCATGGCTGAACTTCTTCATTTCCAGAGAAATGAAGTTACACCCAAAGGCAACAGGCACTGGTTCTAAAGATGGTGATTCATTTCTGAGTTTCTGTGTCTTTCTAATACACATGGAACACACACACATTCACACAGAGCTCTTTATCTTTACCACACTGTGTTTTCATTATCTTTTCTAAGAGTAGATAATGGAAACAAATCTTTGCTCTGTTCAATTGTTTTTAAAACTAAAGGTTATTAGAAGCTACAGAACAAGTCATCTGAGTTCATTCTGTGTGGCCTTGATAACCAAAAACCTGGCAATTTTGTCAATGTTTCCTATTTTTGGTTGAGTATATACACACATGCACAAAATTTCAATCATTCATTATTGAACTGACTTATTTCTTACTGGGTCATTTAATTGGTCAGTGCATGCTTGCTGAATGGAGTTCCCCTTCACATCAATTGATCTATCAGTAAAAGTCATCACATTGATCTGAGCATAGGGACAACATTTTGGCTGCATGTTGCAAATAGCTTTGCCCTTCTCATTATTTGCGTAATGTCAAATGTCTCAATAAAATTTGAACATTATCACTCTGAATGAATTCATATGCTGTCTCTCTGAGAAATCTTTTTTACTTTTTTTCATTTAGTTAACTTGAGAATTATGAAACCATCCTGCAGCTACCACATTTGTTACAATAACACATGTAAGGACCCTCAATTGTCCTTTTAATACCTACTGGTAAAGACTATTCCTCCACAGAACTATGGAAAAGAGCACAGCCCATCTACCTCTGTTTTAGAACCAGACTCACATCTTGGTCTGCCCTATATCTTGCTACTGTTTCAGCTACCAGAGCTCCTGGATTTAAGACCTTTTGCTTGCACTGTCTTCAATTTTGTCTTCCTCTTCATATTTGATCAATTCCCCCTCACATTGCTGAACTTCCTTTTTGGCACTCAGATTTCTTCCCTATCCTAAAGCCATGACTGCTTCTTTGTATTTAATCTACCAAACACACCCACTGAGTTAAACCTTTAAAAGCTTCCATTTCAAAACACTGAGGAGGAGGAAGAGATTTACCTGAATGAAAGGTTTTGATGAATTTGGGGAGGTAAAAGGTAGGTGGGAAAGCTTGCTAGATAAATTAGAGTGGAGAGAGTCAGAGCTGAGAGCACACACAAGGACATTTTGTACTATGGGTAAGCATCATTTTTCAGAGGAAAGCTTCCCAGAAGAGTAACGGCAGGTTGTTGTTGTTGTTGTTAAGTGCTGTTGAATAGGTTCCGACTCATAGAGACCCTGTATAGGGTTTCCGAGGAACAGCTGATGGGTTTGAACTGCTGACCTTGTGGTTCACAGTGCTGATCCTACTGCACTATGGACAAGAATCATTTTTAGAGGAAACTCACCCCCCCCCAACCCCGCAAGAATGATGGCAGATATGCGATACTAAATGCACAAGAAATAGAAATCCAGGTTGTTGCTAAGTGCCATCAAGTCAGTTCCAACTCATAGAGATCTTGTTTTCAAGGAGTGGCTGATGAGTTTGAACCACTGACTTTGTAGTTAGCAGTCAAGTTCTTATAATACCTCATCAGGACTCCAGAAATCAAGGTAACTGATAGGAAATCTGTCTCCTAACTGGCCATAAGTTAAGAGTGTTTTCACTACAGGGTTTGCCTCTTAAGAAGCATAAGAACTTTTCTGTAAGGAAATGGAGAAGAGGCCTAAATGAGAGGTAGGGTGCCACGATGTGATCCCTCCTTTATCTAATATTTGAGGCTCTCTCTGGCTGCCTGCCTGCCTCTTTTCCATGTGTATGCTACAGTGAAGCCTGCCAGTCACTAGACCCTGATGACACACACTCAGGGAGGAGGTGATGAGAGCAGAAGAAGCCATGCCAGTGCCTGGTGTTCCTCAGCCTAGGGCTTCATTCATAAATACGAAAAGACAACTGGGATCATTATGAGAGGGAAGAAGCAAGGTACACAAAGAACAGGGACCTCAGAGGAAACAGGGATAACCTAAGGGCAGAACAGGAACTAAAAACAATTTTAATCATTAGCTTCAGAAAGATTTAAGATAAATACATTCATTAATAAGATAATAAATAGGCTGCTCTGAAAAAGAATAAAGAACAATAAAGTATTCACTGAAATTTGAAAGACACTTGCTAAAATAAAAATCTATAGAGGAGCTAGAAGAAAGAATGAAAGAAATATCTACTCCCCTCACCTGCACTAGAAAATATATGGGGAAACCAAAAGGCAAAGAAGTAGGAGGGGGAGCAATGAAAGAGAGGAAAAATGATCAGATAAAAAAATGGAACCGCGTTAAGAAATTAGGTCAGACAAGACATTCAGATTAAAAGGCCCACCTGGTGCCAAATAGACTATCTAAGAAAAGATACACAGCTGACATTTTGATATGGTGCAAAGAAAACACTGGAAGTTTCTATAGAAGCAAATTAAAACAACAGTAATAATAGTAGGATAGCTGCAGAAGAATAGGATCAGATTGGAAGCTACTTCTCAGGACATGAATAAAGGAAACAGTAATTCATTCCTATCAAAGTTCTGAAACAACTGATTCAGAACCTAAAATTCAAACCCCAGCCAAACCACAATTAAATGTGAGGGTAAAATGAGAACATTTTCAGAATGCTAGGATTCACATATACAGTGGCTTGGGTCAGGCGCATCTTAGTCCTCAAGCTGACATCTTTGCTCTTCAACACTTGAAAAAGGTCTTATGCAGCAGATTTGTCTAATGCAATACATCGTCTGATTTCTTGACTGTTGCTTCCATGAGTGTTAACCATTGATCTATGAAGAATGAAGTCCTTGACAATTTCAATCTTTTCTCTGTTGATAAGAATATTGTTTATTGGTCCAGTAGTGAGGATTTTTGTTTTCTTTACATTGAGATGTAATCCATATCGAAGGCTGTGCTCTTTGATCTTCATCAGTAAATGTTTTAAGTCCTCTTCACTTTCAGCAAGCAAGGTTGTATCATCTGCATATGGCAGGTTGTTAATGAGTCTTCCTCTAATCCTGATGCCATGTTTTTCTGAGAAAGCTGGACAGTGAATAAGGAAGACTGTAGAAGAATTGATGCTTTTGAGTTATGGGGTTGGAGGAGAATATTGAAAGTGCCACAGGCGGCCAAAAAAACAATAGATCCGTTTTGGAAGAAGTGCAGCCAGAGTGCTCTTTGGAGGCCAAGATGGCCAACCTTCATCTCTCATACTTCAGACATATTGTCACAAGGGACCAGTCACTGGAGAAGGATATCATGTTTGTTAAGGTGGAGGGTCAGAGAAAAAGAGCAAGACCCCCAACGAGATGGATTAGCCAAGTGGCAGCATCGATGGACTTAAGTGTGGCAACAGTAGTGAGGTTGGCCCAGGATCGGACAGTGTTTCATTCTGCTGTGCATAAGGTCGCTATGGTTCGGAACCGATCCAATAGCACCTAACAACAACAAGGATTCAGAAAGCTTACCTCTTGCAGATGTTCCCTGACAGATTAATGAAAGTTGTATTATAGAAAAATAAAATAATTACCTTAGTTTTCTAGTCATGCTGGAACAAAAATACCATAAATTTTGCTGTAGAGTTGGTTCCAACTCATAGCCACCCTGTATAGGGTATTCAAGGAGAGTCTGGTGGGTTTGAACCATCAACTTTATGATTAGCCATGCAGTGTTTATCCTATAGGACCACACCAAGACCCAATATATTGGTAACTTTAAAAGCAAAACTTTATTTATTCAACAGTTCTAGAAGTTAAAACTGGTTAAGATCAGTTATGTGAATTATTTCATCATTAGTAGCCTCATGTTCTTGGAGTTCCTTGGATTGCAAATGATCCTTCCATGTTGTCAGTCTTCTCCAGCTGTGCATACATCTGTGTCCAATCTGCTTTTTTTTCATAAATTGAAAGCGATTAAATTTATAACCCACCTTGTTTGAGTATGATCCAATTAATATATATATTTATATAAACCCTTGTTTCCAAACAGGATTATGCCCATAAGAACATGGGATTTGAATTCCAACACATATTTGTGGGGGACACAATTTAACCCTTAGCATGGAATAGGAAGGCACGAGGTTGAGGAAAGAGAGTGTGCGACTAATCAGTAGTACAAGGAAAATAATTCTCAGAAAAGCATCTGAAAGGCAAATCTAGACAGCTCCTATTCCATATAAAAATGACTAGAATGTTCTAAGAAGTTTATCCTCAAGAGGGAAGTCAATTCCCTGCCTCCTCCTCCCCCTGTAAAAAACAAAAAACAAAAACACTAGGATAAAGAAGCTAAGCATTTTGAAATGAATAGCTCAAAAATATATACATATACATTTTTAGAGTTAGGATGATAACCAATAAAATTGTTCTTAAAGAATGATTAAACCTGTTTTGGCTAAATAATTAAAATTTAGAAGGAATGGAACTGAGTTAAGTAGTAGGGGGATGCAGCGTGGAAGAGAGAAAGGTGATAGGGAGGGAAACATTTACTTGAATTTTTAGATCCTCCTGGTGGCACTGCAGGTTAATGTGCTGGACTGCAAGGTCGGTTTGAACTGAAAGGTTGGAGGTTCAAGCTCACAAATTGCTCCTCCGAAACCCTATACTGGGTCTTTATGGGTCAGAATCGACTGGACAGCACTTAACAATAACAACATCAAATATGTTTTAAAGATTCCCTGTGTAACACTGTAGGATCAGCACTGGACTGCAAAACTCAAGGTTGGCAGTTCAAACACACCAGTTATTCCTTGGAAACCCAATAAAAGGTTTCTATGAGCTGAAATGGACTCAACGGCATTTAACCACAATAATATACATTTAACATATTTATTATAATACTTATACATTATTGTTTTTAGTAAAAAAACACTAATACTAACCATACACAAAAAGTAAAGGTAGGTATCTTTGGATAAATATCAATGAGAGCTCTAAGAGGGAGAGAAAACGTTGGCTCAAGGGAGGAGATTGAAAGCTGCCTTCTGGGATTTCTGATGGAAGATACATTCTTTAAATGGGCTTGGAAGGAGTGTTGAATCTGGACATAAGGAAATTGATAGGGAAATGTAAGTGCAGTTGAGCCTGGTGGAGACCACAATAGGAAAAGACTGCACATGGATCAGGTGTTCAGATATCAGAAAAACTCTTGGTTACAACAGAACAATGCATTTAAGTTCATTACTGTTCTTTGAACAGAATAATTTGTGTATATAAAACATCCAATTAGGGGCAAGAACTTAGTAACACTCCCACACACACACTGCCACATACACACACCTTTTCAATTTCCTTGAGATGGATTCTATAGCATTTCTATGAAATACTGGGATTTCAGAATATTTTTGAAATATACTGACTAGACATAAGGACATGAGGAGGAGGAATGAAAAAACATGTCAGGAGGATTGTTGTTAAGTGCCTTGGAATCAGTTCCAACTCATAGTGTCCCTATTTAGGGTTTCCAAGGAGTGGCTGGTAAGCTTGATCTCGTGGTTCAAACTGAACTTTCAGTTCAGTGCATTAACACACAGCACCACACAGGGACATCAGAACGATGGGGTTAGCCTTGAATGTCAATCAAAAAAGTTTGCATTTTGTGCTGTAGACAGTGGAGAAGCCTGGGCATATAACAATATGAACATTTATGAATAAACTCTCTAAATAGGTATATGAAGAAGGTTGAACACTCAGTGGGATGTAAGCAACATTAGAATAGAGACCCTGGAGGTAAAAAGTACAGATTGGAATCTGGACATTTCCAAACAAGGGGATCTGAGTCAGGATAGGGGAAGTTGTTGTTGTTAAGTGCAGTTTAGTTGGTTCTGACCCATAGCGACCCTGTATAGGGTTTATGAGGAGCAGCTGGTGAGCTTGAAGTGCCGACATTGCAGTTCAAATGGCTTTGCAGACTGTGGCATTAACCCACAGCGCCACACCAGGACTCCTTAGGGGAAGTAGGAAAGTGAAAAGTAGTAGAATGTCAGAGATGGATGGAGGATTGTGGTCTGTGGTGGCAGACCACAAGGTAGGGATGACTTTAAGGTTTGGAATCAGCGCTGGTGTAATGAGTGTTGCCATTAGTGGAGGTGGAGGTGGTGGTGGTCGAGTGCCATGGAATTTGTTCTGACTCATAGCGACCCTATATAGTGTTTCCACAAGGCTTTAATCTTTACAGGATTAAATAGTCTCATCATTCCCCCATGGAACTGCTGACAGTTTTGAACTGCTGACTTTGAAGTTAGCAGCCTGATTTATAACCACTATGTAACCAGAGTAGAAGTAAGAAATTGTACGCAAAAGGATTTGCTTTGTGAGAAAAGAGATGCTGTGCTTTAGGAACTTAAGGTCCTGACTCCAGAATTCAGATTACTTAGAGATCAAGAAGAAGACTAAAAAGGCATTGATAGACTGAGAAATGCACTTGAAAGAGGAAATACACACACACATACACACACAAACTCATTTTATATGCTTCAAAGAAAGAACAACTTCTGTACAATATGATGATTTCTGCAGCAGGTCTGTCGAATAAACTTTCTCCATGTTGCTTTGGCTTCTTCCGGGTTCTAGTCCGTACCAGGAACCCCCCCTGCAAGATACTTGGCCTTAGGGATCAGGCCAGGGAATAGTGACTATCTGGGTTGTATGGGTGGTAAACAGTGGGGCTTGTTTGAGGGTAGATGCAAGGGAACTGCTGCCTTCTCTGGATTGGAGCCCTAGGTTACAACACAGGGGTCATACTGTTTCCATGATAACTGCCTTCTGTATTCTATGGCTTGCCAATTCCCAGAAAACCGACTTGAAACACCTGGGACTGAAGGTTAAAATTCACAAACAACAGCCTTCTTACTCCCATATCAAGTGATCATCATTAGTCAAGCTATTCAGAGGAAAATGAAATCCCTCTCTTGCTTGCAGGTGCCTTGGCTGGACTCCCAAAGAACCCCCAAGTCCCTGGTCCTCACCTGACTGCCCTGATGGAGGGGCTTGCAGAACTGGTGGGAGAAACCCCTGCAGTAGAAGCTGTTCAGGCCAGGCTGCCTCCCATCTCCTTTGTACCATGTATGTTCCGTTCCTCTACCTGATGAGGGCCTGACCCTTTCAGGCAGGAGACTTGCCTCCTGGGCAGGAAGGAGCACTGAATGAGGCATATTCAAAGCCCTTTCCCTGACAAAAGGGGGCCAGGCACACATGGGACCCCTTTTGTTTTCTGTCTCTCCTGACTGACATGGAGTGGGCTTCATTTCTTTGGCTTCCTTTGCAAATGGTTTTGGGTTTATTGTTGTTGTTAAGTGCCATTGAGTCAGGTCCGACCCATAGCGACCCTGAACAGGGTTTCCGAGGGTGTAGACCCCATATAAATGGAAATTACTTTGTCATTGAAAAGAAAAAAAAGTTCAAGTATATGAGATGATGAGAAGCATTTCACCATAGGTTTTCAATATTATTGCACATGACCTTAGTGTAGGGTATATATAATTTGTGACACATACAGACCTTGTCAGCCTTGTTTTCTTATTTGCTCTGCCCTAGGTCCAGGTTTATGATATTTTATTTCTAATGGACTCTTTCTGTTATTTCCATAGTTACCTAACTGATAACACTATTTAAAACACATTGCAAGATAATATTATACATCGACCCCACCCCATAGACTAAACTGAAAAGACAATAAGTATGGGGAGTAAACAAGGGAACTTCATACACTGCTGGTGGGACTGTGAACTGGAAAGGTTCCTTGGGAAACCATTTAGCTTACTAACTAAAGCAGAACATCAGCACATCTTTTGACCAGAAAATCCATTCTTGTTTTTTAGAACCACATGCCCACCAAAGCACTTTGGATATCTGATATAAATCTGAAAATAGTTCAAATGTCCATCTCAGCATGAAAATTGACAAGTTATGGCATATCCATACAGTGGGATACTTTACAGCAATGGGAATGAATAAATTGCAGATTTATACCACAATATGGGTGGGGAGAACCACGAGGTGTTCTGAGGAGCTGACAATGTTGTTTTTTGACCTGGGAGCGGGTGACAAGGATGTGTTCTCTTTCTAAAAATTCAACAAGCTGTATATTTATTCTTTATCTACTCTATACAAAAACAATGCACCACAAAATTAAACAAAAACAAACACAAACCTGCTGCCAATTTTGACTTACATTGACACGTGCGCTGCAGTGTAGAACTGCTACATAGACTTTTATTAGCTGTTGTCTTTGGAATCTGTGGAAGCAGATCATCAGACCTTTCCTGGCAGATTCCTGGATAGATTCAAGTCACCAACATTTTGACTAATTACCTATTACCATTGAGTCAATTCTGTGACTGTAAATTTTTGTGGGAGCAGTCTCGTCTTTGGGTTTGAACCACTGACCTTGAGGTTAGCAGTGCAATGTGTAACCCAAAGAGCTACCAGGGCTCCTATTTTGGTAGGTCCCAAGCAGGGACCTCCACAATTAAAAAGGAAAGAAAATAAAACGTCACACATCTCTGATTGCGATACTGTTCAACATAAATGATTCTCTACAAATTACAAGCTAAAGATCAAACCCTTTAATTTCATATATGAGCATTTGCAATCAATCTGTCCACAAATATTTCTGTAGTCCCATCTCCAACCATTTCCTACTGAGAAGTCTATGCTTCAACTATGTTGAAGATTTTTAAAACTATGAGTTGAGTCTTCCATGAACTTGTATATATGTACAAGACTTTGCTTATTTTATTTCCTATGCCTGGAAAACTCTCCACCTTTGTTTCCAGGTACTTGGTGACCAAACTCAAATGAAATGTCACCTCTTTCATGAAACCTTCCCTTACTCAGATGGCCAGATGTATTTGCTTTTCTTGTGCTCATATTGCTATTTAAACAGGCTCTGCCTGGTTTGTAGTAAACCCTCTTAGGTATTTGTTAAATAAATGATTTCTTTGTGAGCAGGGCCACCTGCATTAATGGGATACATCTTTCAAAGAACCTTCCAATGTGGAAAGATACAGAGGATGTCAGCAGGAATTATGGGCTTTGCTGTTTCTCATTTTGTTCACTTAGTGCTGCTGCCCCCTACCCCAACTAAAGGAAGCAAATCTTTGTGGGCTTCATAGCTTTTATGTAATACATTATTTACCAGTGCTATCTCTAGATAGTTCTGCTAACAACAGCAGACAAAAGATAACTCTATTTTATCCTTATCTTTTGTGGGCAAAGGAGAAATAGTACAGGTATACACATTTGCTTATTTCAAGTTAAAAAAATATTTTAATCTACAAGTATGAGCAAGAATAAACTAGGGTCAATTTCTGCCATATTCTTATTACTGTCTATGTTTCTTGCACCATGTTTTATTTTTCCAGATGCATCTTGAGAGAAGTTTCTAGATATTATAATTTCATTTCTACAGGATTTAGGACTCAGCATATTAAATCTTGATCATACACTATTACTTAGAAATAAACCAGTTATTGGGTTAGGAATAAGTAGATATTGCTGTTGTTAAGTGCTATTGAGTCTGTTCCTACTCACAGAGATCCCATATAAGGTTTCAGAGGCTATAAATCTTTGTGAGAGCAGAAAACTACATTTTTCCCCCCATGGAGTGGCTGGTGGGTTTGAATCGTTGACCTTGTGATTTGCAGTCCAGTACTTATCCTACAGAGTCCCAGAGCTGCCAACTTCCCTATTAGGAGATTGGTATTAGTGTATTTTGATATTAGAAGTTCATCCTTATATCAGAAATTCCTCTTTAATACACTAACACATGTATGGAGAGAAAGCTAAAAAGTAGCCTACATGACAATTTGTTTATGAGCCTCCAGGGCTATAATATAGAATCAGAAACAAGTGAATATAACAAAATCACACTAATTTAACTGGATGCGTTTGGGTGGGATTTTTTCCCTCCTTTTCATTTTATATATATGAATACAAGCCCTCACAGTTTCTCCAGCCTTTGCAATTACAGTTGCCTAATTCTGTGTCTACCCTGGAGATATGAAAGAGCTAAAAAGAGACTTCCTAATCAACTCTTATAATTATGCAGTCAAATGGAAAATACTGATAACTAAGACTTATTCTTAGTTAGGAGTTTTGCATATTTGGAGGTGGGTGGGCAGCAACATAGAGCTTATGTCTGCCTAGATAGAGGACCTGCAAGTGACCCTCTTGAGCTGGTATCTTAATAAGCCTTGCTTCTTGCAGGCAGTTTTACTGAAAAAAAAGATTGGGTTTTATATAGTGCCTTTTTGCCTTGTATACCTTTATTTTAAGTTATCAAATCATTCTCGCATGGTAGAGATATTGTGTAAACAGAGACATCATGTGACATCACTTGCTAGTGGTCATGAAGGAGTAAGGAACCAGCTCCCAACTGGCTGGCATCAGAGCATAGCTTGTTGGTTCAGACTGCTTCTGTTGACCTGTTCTCTTTCAATGGGCCCTATTACCTTTTGAAACTCAAAGGTGCTAAATCAAACACTTCCCCATTGAATCCAGATTCCTACATCTCAGTCTCCTACATACCAATACTGAGTAGAAAACATCCTCTGAGACTCCCTCTCCTCTGGCCTGGCTGCTATGATGATGGGGTACAGATATACTCTTTTTAACTCCAGAATGACTCCAAGGCATTAAACACATTCCCTGTGGGCCTCTGGAATTAATCATACTAGTTGCTACAACCAGGCATCATTTTTTTATCCACATACCTCATGACATGATTCATTTACTTATCAATTTATTTGTCAATTGTCACTCAGCAGTTGTAAAGGGAGTAGCTTGTATTTTCAAGACCCAGAGCTTTGGTTCTAGTCCTATCTCTGCTATTTTGTAACTTTGACCTTCTGCAACCTAATTATTTCTTAGGTATCACTTGAATGACATGTTTTTTTGGGGGAATTTCTTGGGAATTTAGAGACAGCTGGTACAAATTTCCTGGCATAGAATAAAAACTCAAACCTAGTTTGAAATGAAAACTTCTGACTGTGAAAGCTTAATAATTTTAGGACACATGCAGTTTAAAGAGCCTTATATTATTAGTCATTTAGAATTTTTGAGGACAACTATATGAGTTTTCCATCTTCATGCCATTCTTCATCATCACAAAGCTTTTCTTTCCAGTTCCAGTTAAATATTTTTGCCAAATGCTTCTAAGTATGAGCAAGATTACTTGGCAAAGTGGACAGTTGGAGAAAGAGAGGAAGACCCCCAACTAGATGAGTTGCCACAGTGACAGCAGCAATGGGTTCAAGCATATCAAGGATTGTGAGGTGGGTGCAGGATTGAGCAGTGTTTCATTCTGTTGTGCACAGCATCACTATGAGTCAGTACTGACTTGATAGCATCTCACAACAATAGGCCAGATCATCCCCTTGCTTAGGAAAATCTGCGTTACTCACTTTTGTATCTATAATGATAGTCACTAATATACATATGTAGACTCCTGGTGTGGTGCTGTAGGATCAGCACTGGACTGCAAACCACAAGGTTAACAGTTCCAACCTACCAGTTGCTCCTTGGAAACCTTGTACTGGGTCTCTATGAGTTGGAATCGACTCACTGGCACTTTACAACACTTACCAACATATATATATTTGTTGTTAGGTGCCATTGAGTCAGTACCGACTCATAGTGACCCTATGTATAACAGAATGAAACACTGCCAGATCCTGGGCCAACCTCACAATTGTTGCCTCGATTGAGCCCATTGATGCTGCTACTTTGCCAATCCATCTCACTAAGGGTCTTCCTCTTTTTCTCTGACTCTCCATCTTACCAAACATGATATAATTTATATATATATATATATGCTGTTGTTGTTAAGTGCCGTCGAGTCGGTTCTGACCCATAGCGACCCTGTACAGGGTTTCTCAGGGTGTAAATCTTTACGGGAGTAGAAAGCCTCATCTTTCTCCTGCGGAGCGGCTGGCAGTTTCGAACCGCTGACCTTAAGGTTCGCAGCCCGATTCATAACCACTACGCTACCAGAGCTATATATATATATATATATAGTTATAAAGTCACGTTCTGCTGTCAGTAGACTTAAGCTATCATTTGTACATTTAAAGGGCAGGATATTCATTTTGGATGGTCAGAGCTCTTAATACATCTTGCATCTGTTGCTTACTCTCAGTATAATGCTTAACAATTCTATTTAGTTTGGAAATTCAGGGGATTCTGGTATAGCACTGTATAATAAGCACATTAGACTGCTAATCACAAGGTTGGTAGTTCAAATTTACCAGTCAGAAAATCTATACAAGTTTGCTATAAGTCAGAACTGATTTGATAGCATTACTTAACAGCAAAAACAACAGTATTTTCTGTGGGGGTTAACTAATGAATTAATACGACATTTTCTTCCATAGAAATTAGGGTAAAGTAAATTAAAATTTCAAATGAGACAGCAAGCATTCATTCATTTATACATTGTGTATGTGGAGTCCACACACTTATCCTCTGTGTGTGTGGAGTCCTGGTGTCATGCTGTGGGTTAGTGTGCTGGACTGAAAAGTCAGTTTCAGCTGCAAGGTTGGTGGTTCAAGCTTACCAGCTGCTCTTCAGAAACCCTATACAGGGTCGCTATGGGTCCGAACTGACTCGATGGCACTTAACAACAATGTATCATTTCCAGTGATAGTACTGTCTCTCTTTCTCTATTAGTTCTAGGACATTCTCAGAGCAAGGATTCTGGGACTAAAGGTTACTCTCTGCTCCCATCTCTTCTTTTTGATGGTTGTTATGACCCCATTGCCCCCTCTGGGGTGGCTCAATTTAAGAGGAATGGCAAAACTGATCAATCCTCTCATCAGAGAGTGATACACCTTATTTGCATGACATCATACCCACAAGAGTGCAATATACCTAATTTGAAATATACCTATTATTAGCAATATATATACCTATAATAATATGCCTATTATTAGCAAAATAACTAGGAAAAAATAAAGTCATCCAATCTTCTTGGTGGGCCACAAGCACCTTCTTTTTATACTTGGAGCCTGTTGTGGTGATGTAGGATAAGCACTGGATTGCTAACATCAAGGTTGGCATTTCAAACTCACCAGCCACTCCTCAGAAACATTTTACAGGCCAGCTATGAATGGGAACTAACTCTGAGGCACTTAGCAATGATAACAAGAGTCAAATTATTTTGTGGGAGTTAGAAGACAATGGCCAGAAAGACTATGTATGTATATATATACATATATATAGTCAAGCATGCTGCTACCTGTGTGTCACCTTGTTGTACTGTGGTGGCTTGTTTGCATGTTGCTATCATGTTGGAAGCTATGCCACCTATATTTCTAATGCCATCAGAGTCAGATATGGAGGACAGGCTTCACAGGAGCTTTCAGACTAAGATAGACTAGGCAGAAAGACCTGAGGATCTACTTCTCAACATTAACCAGTGGAAACCCTGTAGATCACAAAACATTGCCTGGGGTTTCAGCTTGTGTACATTGTTCAGAGGGAACATCACTGGGGAGAGACCTCCTGTTTGGTGAAGTGGAGGGACAGCTAAGGTAAGGGAAACCTTTATTGAGATAGATTGGCACATGGTCACACAATGTACTGAAGCATAGTTACCATTAGAAGATGGCATAGGACCAGGTACCATTTCATTCTGTCCTATACACAGAGTTGCCATGAGTGGGAGTCAACTAATGACAACAACAAATTCTAGAAAAGCAAGGGTAAATCAATATATAGAAATCAATTAATGTAATTGTTGTTGTTAAGTGCCGTGGAGTCGGTTCCAACCCATAGCGACCCTGTATAGGGTTTCTGAGGAGTGGCTGGTGAGTTTGAATCGCTGACCTCCCAGTTTAAACCAACCTTGTGGTGGAGTGCTTATACTACAGCCCCAGGGTTATTGGGTATGAAAAATAAATAAAAGGCATCAAAATTGGAAAGGGAAAAGTAAAACTATTTCATTTGCAGATGTCATGATCTTATGTGTAGAAAACTCAAAAGAATCCATAGGAGCTGTTAGAGATAAAATTGTAGGGTACAAAATCAACCTATAAATATCATTTATATTTATAGACATTGTTTTTGTTAAGTGCTGTTGAGTTGATTCTGACCCATAGCGACCCTGTATAGGGTTTCCAATGAGCAGCTGGTGAGCTTGAACTGCCGACCTTGCATTTCAAATGGCTTAAAAAGTTTGGCACATTAACCCACAGTGCCACACCAGAGTTCTGACACAATTCAAAATGGAAATTAAGAAAACAGTTTCATTTAAAATAGAAACTAATAGAATAAAATATAAAGGTATATATATACTCTAAAGGAGAGATTAAAATGAAAATTAAATTATAATTTAAACAGCAACCAAACAACCGAATAAACACTGAATATAAATGCTGGAAAATATGTGGAGACATTAGAACTATTGTACATAGCTGGTGGGAACGTAGCATGCTGTGAAAAATAGACCAGTAGTTCTTTAAAAAGTCATACATACAATTACCATGTAATCTGGCAGATTTACTCCATATTTGGTCTGATGCCTATTTTCATACAGCCCGTAGGATTAGAATGATTTTTTATAATTTTAAATAATTAAAAAATGAAAAATTCTTGGAATTATACTAAATATAATATCAAATTTAAATTTCAATGTAATTAAATACTATGTATTTTATTGACACATGGCCACATCTGCTTATTACTGTATTGCAATAAAGCTGCAGAGCTGACTAGCAACAGCGAGACCCAAAAACCTAAAATATTTACTATCTGACCCTTTACAGCAGGGTGGGGAACATTTTTTCTCCCAAGGGTCATTTGGATATTTATAACATCATTTTCGGGCAATACAAAAGGAGCTCTGGTAGCGTAGTGGTTACGAATCGGGCTGAGAACCTTAAGGTCAGCGGTTTGAAACTACCAGCCGCTCCGCGGGAGAAAGATGAGGCTTTCTACTCCCGTAAAGATTTACACCCTCGGAAACCCTGTACAGGGTCTCTATCGGTCGGAACCGACTCGACGGCACTTAACAACAACAACAACAACAGGCAATACAAATTATGAATTTAAAAAGTAGCCTGCTATTTTTTAAATTAAATTAAATTTAATTAAATCACCCCTAAGGCTGGAACTGTGATTGCCTTGGCTGGTCCAGATTGAATGATTTCGAGGACCTTAAATGGTTTGCAAAAGGAGCTCTGGTATTGTAGTGGTTACGAGTGGGGCTGCAAACCTCAAGATCAGCAGTTCGAAACTACTAGCCTTTCCACAGGAGAAAGATACTCACGTAAAGATTTGTTACAATCTTGGAAACCCTATACAGGATCACTACGAGTCAGAACAGACTCCATAGTACACAATCACCATACGGTCTGTGGGCTGGATGGTCCCAACTACTGCTTTACAGGAAAGTTTGTCTTGCTCTAAAATTATTTTCTTAAGTTTAGGTCTTGCTGTACCACATTATCTGGGTGTTCTTTGATAAATTATCTTTCTTCTACCTCAGTTTCCCAGTTTGTAAAATGGAGTTCATACTACCAGCTTCAAATGGTATTTGTGAAAGGTAAATGAAAATTGTGTAATGTGCTCAAAATGGTGTTTAGCATGTAGCAAGCACCATTTATTTGTTGTTATGTGCCATGGAGTTGGTTCTGACTTATAGCGACTGTGTACAGGATTTCCAAGGCTGTACAGGAGCAGAAACCCTCATCTTTCTCCCACTGATCAGCTGGTAATTTCGAACTGCTGATCTTGTGGTTCACAGCCCGATTCATAACCACTACGCTACCAGAGCAAGCACCATAGAATTATTATTTGTCATCATTCGTATACTTTGTCTTCTAAGAAAGTAAAAAAATTACATCTCATGTTGCTGTGGAAAATCTTAATGAAGGGTCCCTATTAAGTGAGAAAATAATCGAAAGCATGAAATTGATTATAAACATATTTTTATGATGGTTCAGTAAATAAAATTATACAGGATAAAAACAGTGCATGTATGATTATTATTCATCTCATCACCCTGGAATATTAGCCAAAGATCTTAGTATAATTTTGAAGCCCAGTAATTCAAGACTGAAAAATACAGTTAGGTAAAAAAACAGTTGGATATGCACATTGGTCATATTGCTTTAAGATGAGATTAAAGCCCTGGAATTATTTCTTTAATAAAATACATAATTAGATATTGATTGTTGGGCTAAAACATCAGCTGCAGTTTTAGTAGTTATTATCAATTGTGTTAGCTCACTGTGCTATCTTAAATATTATAAAACACACAACAGGAACCTGAAAAGCTAAGGAAATTTTCATTTCAAAATTTGACTTTAGAGACTTCTAAGCCAAACTTTGTTTTTACTTCTATCTTGAATCATATTTAATCTGACTTGCAAATACATGTTTAAGGAACACTAGCAAACTAAATGTGATGTTGGAATGGTATCAATAAGATAAAAAAGAGTCTGTTAAATACCATTGAGTTGGTTCAACTCATACTGACCCTATATAGTGCTTCCAAGGAACAGCTGGTGGGTTTGAATGGCCAAC
The DNA here is from genome assembly GCF_000296735.1 of Chrysochloris asiatica. Taxonomy (NCBI): domain Eukaryota; kingdom Metazoa; phylum Chordata; class Mammalia; order Afrosoricida; family Chrysochloridae; genus Chrysochloris; species Chrysochloris asiatica. The sequence goes on from NW_006408626.1 coordinate 3,013,099, forward strand.
CTTGAAGTTAGCAATCCAATGCTTATCCTATAGCACCATAAATGGTTAATACATCAGGAAGAACTCTAGTGGTAAATTAAAAAATTGAAAAATAAAACTACTATTCTTAATAATTAAATTTATTCAGATTAAAATAAAATCCATTTTCTTATTAACTGGCAAAAATACTGCCTAAGTGATAGCAAGGGTAGATGATGATACTCAAAGTTGATGAGGTGTTCACTGGGGAGTCATATTCTTTTATATGCATTAGCACACTTAATCCTCAGAATAACCCTTGTTGTTGTTGTTATAATATGCTGTGGATTCAGTTCTGACTTATAGCGACCCTGTAGAGTTAGGTGGTAGAGTAGTGGTTACGAATTGGGCTGCTATCCTCAGGGTCAGCCGTTTGAAACTACCAGCTGTTCTGCGGGAGAAAGATGAGGCTTTCTGCTCCCGTACAGATTTCCAGCCTCAGAAACCCTATACAGGGTCGCTATGGGTCGGAACCGACTCGATGGCACATAACAACAACAACAGTTAAAAAATTAGGGCAAAGACAAGATCATACATCTAGTTATGAGGTAGAGTTGGTATTTGAACTGAAGCTGTCTGGTTCACAGTTGTTATCTCCAATTATTATATCTTGCAAACATATGGACATACTCAGACCCTGGTGATTTCAAAAGACAAGAATACACATTTGTAGCTCAGGATAAGTATCAGTTTCCTTCAAGTTTATTCTGACTCATGATGACCCTGCCCGTGTCAGGGTGGACCTGTACTCCATAAGGTTTTTGATGACTGATTTTTGAAAAGAAGATCACTAGGTTTGTCTTCCAAGGTGCCTGTTGGGCTGAAACCATCAACCTTACAGTTAGCAACCAGGGGCCATTTGTACCACACAAAGACTCCAGGGAACAATGTTGTTGTATTGTTAAGTGTCTTTGAGTTGGTTCTGACTCTGTATAGTGATCCTGTATAGGGTTTCTGAGGCTGTACATCTTTTTGGGAACAGAAAGCCTTATCTTTCTCTCATGGAGCGCTCTGCTGGTGGGCTCAAATTGCTGACCTTGTTGTCTGTAGTCCAGTGCTTATCATGCAGAGCCACCATGCTTCCCAAAAAATAATAGAAAGGGAAAAAATGTCCTCCATTGATTTCCTCTCATTTTTAATTCCCCAAGAGAATAAGCATCCTTATTCTATAGTCTGTGTTAGACCAATGGTAAAGTATGCTTTTGATGACAGTCTAAGAAAACTTTAAAAGAAAGTCTTTACAAGTCTCATAACAGCAACTTCTCGTCAATTTAGAGCTGCTACAAAAACAAAAACAAAACCCTGTTGTTTCCGGCTTAGGATGAGAACAATCACATATTGAAGTTCAAGCCCATTTCCTTCGAGCTGATTTTGACTCATAGAATCCCTAAAGGACAGAGTCATCTTTATGAAAGCACACTGCCACATCCTTCTCTCATGGAGCAGCTGGTGGGGTCCAACCACCAACTTTTGGGTTAGCAGTTGAACACTTAAACACTGTGCAACGAATAGCTATTTATCAAAAGTAAGTAGAAAAAAATATTGCTATTAAGGATCTAGTTCATATATGCACAAGTTTATTCCAAGAAAAACATGTTTAAACATGTCTCTGATCAGTGGATGGTGGCAGAGTGGTCTCTCAGTAATGCACTTGTCACAGTCTCTCTAGGGGACCTTCAAAATAAAGGTCCTATCAAAGCAGTGGATTCTGAGAGGATCTGCTGGGCCAGTTAAATTCAAGGCAGAAAGGTAAAATTAGAGGTTTTAGTAAATTTTTGTGGTGATTTCAAATCTTGACAGATTTTCTCAAAGAACACAGGATGACCATAGAGCTTATCATGAAGTTTTAAGAAAACTGAGCATTGCATTAGTCAGGAAAAGGCCAGGGAAGTTGCAACAAGGAGTTTTTTTCCATCATGACAATGTACTTGGCCCACTCTTCAAGGTAGCAAGGGCTGTCCTATGAGAATTTTGTTGAGAAATCTTCCCCATCCCTCCTGAAGACCTGATCTTACATCATTCACACTTATTGTTGTACCCAAATGTAAAGAACATTTCAAAGGAATATAAATTAAATCTCTCAAGAATACCAAAACAGTCATTTTGATAAAGTATGAATGAAAGAGCTCAGAATTCTTCACGGAAGGGTTTGTTGTTGTTAAGTGCCATCATTGAGTCGATTCTGACCCATAGCTACCCTGTATAGGGTTTCCAATGAGCAGCTGGTGAGTTTGAACCACTGACCTTGTAGTTCAAATTACTTTGCAGTCTGACACATTAGCCCACAGCGCCACACCAGTAAGGAAGGGTTAGGAAGACGGAAACACAGTCTTCCAAAGTGTATAGACCTAAATGGAGAACATGTCAAGAAAAATAGCTTTACATTTGATAATTAATAAATACTAATTTCATGGGCAACAGAGTAGCCAGGCAACTTAGGTCTTGACACTAATTAGGAACTGTGAAGGAACCATGGTGGCAAAGTGGTAGAGTACTCAGTTGCCAAATGAACTTATTCAGTTGAACCCACAAGTCATGCTGTGGGAGAAAGATGTAGTAGTAAGAGGTGATAGTCTGCTTCTACGAAGATTTACAGCATTGGAAAATCTATCGGACAGTTCTACTCTGTTCTATGGGGTTGCTGTAAGTTTGCATCAATTCAACAGCAATTTTGTTTGATTTTTAAGGCAGTAAATACTAGATTCATTTGTTTTACAGCCTTTAATCACTGTCAGGTCATGGCCACTTTTAGTCTTTATAGCAGGAGTGGGGAACATCGGGTCCACGGGCCCTATAAGATCTCAAAATCATGTGGTCTGTCCCTGACAAGGCAACTGCTGGTGGGACTCAAAATCCAATAACTCTACAAGCTTTTTTCATAGCAACATAAATTTATAATAAGTGATATTATAAGTGTCTAAATGGCCTTTGGCAGAAAAAGGTACCCCCACCTTTGCTTTATAGCATAAATAGATTAGGTGTTATTATCCCCCTTCACTACAAAGGAAAGCAAATCCTAGATGGGATTTACTCCCAAAGTAACTAGGAGTGAAAGTAAAAGCTAAGACAACTCCTGGTGACATATTCTGTATGCTGGTGGCTGTGTGCCGTGGAGTTGGTTCCGACTCATAGTGACCCTGTACAGTTTCCGAGGCTGGAAATCTGTACGGGAGCAGAAAGCCTCATCCTTCTCCCGCAGAACAGCTGGTAGTTTCAAACGGCTGACCCTGAGGATAGCAGCCCAATTCGTAACCACTACGCTACCACCTAAGCAAAACCACACCCACTACCACTGGGTCAATTGCACCTTATTGTGATCCTTTAGAACTAGGGAGAACTACTTCTCAAGATTTCTGAGATCTTGCAATTAGCAAACCAAAGCAAACCCACAGCAACATCCAGGCTATTTACATACACCACCAGGAACAGCCAGACATTCTACAGGGAAAACTGTCTTTATCTATGTATGTATGTATGTATGTATGTATGTATCTGTCTAATCTATCTATCTGAGGTTAATATGCTGGATTGCAAGGTCAGTTTGAACCATAAGGTTGGCAGTTCAAGCTCACTATCCGCTCCTCATAAACCCTATACAGGGTCACTATGTGTTAGAACTGACTTGACAATACTTAACAATAATATATATATACACACATACACACAGAATCCTTATGTGTCACTGTAGAATAAGCACTGCACTGATAAACACAAGATTGGTGGTTCAAACCCACAAGCTGCTTCTTGGAAACATTATACAGAGTCACTATGAGTTGGAACTGACTCAATGGCACTTAACAAAAACAAGATATATATGTCTGTATGTGTATGTGTGTATATATATATATAT